>NC_134692.1:5099343-5164425 GCF_050947455.1 Rhinoderma darwinii
CTCTCTCATGGTTAGTAGTGCACTTTAATTTTGCTGCTTTGAAGTCAGATCCTCAATAATCATTGCCAGTTCCTGTCGGAGTGAACAGCTGAGGGGATGTAACTCAGATACGGAACGTGTGAGGAGGAGATCCGGATGGTTGTGGTGCTGGTGGGGGTCTCGCTCGCTGACCGTTTACGCTTCGATTGCCCCCCTCCCCCCCTCAGGGTTACTGCAGGACACAGATGTGAGGTCCCCATGAATCGGACCTATTTGTCAGCTGATCAGACACTCTACAAATCCAGTGACCTTCACGACTGCTGGAAGACGGTTTATTTATAACCTTGTCTATGCAGAAGATGCCGCCCAGGAATATTACATGGAAAGGATTTCAGAGAGATTAAAAATAAAATATTAAGGAGTTTCCTTCTTTAGGTCTGGAGGATGTGGATTAGACTAGCAGTCAAAACTAAAGATAAACTAAAAGGAACACTCTAAGCAAAACGGATACCCTGTGTTATGTCTAGTGCCGGGTCTGAAGGGGCGGAGCATGACACAGAGATCCACAGAACACCAATGAGAGATGCCTGTGTAAAGCTCCACCCCGTCAGCTGAACTAGTAATCATTTGTGTGGAGTTCTCCTTTAACCGTTTCACTGCCAAGTCTGTATGTAACACATCATGACCGCTTGCTGCAACTAAAATACAAGGGATAAATATCCTGGTATCATATTAAAGCCTGAAATCTTTCAGCAAATGATAACAGGGTCATAGCTCTGGGTGCAATATTCAGAACATAGAAATCATCGAAGATGGGGAGCAGGATGAAATGTTTGACCTGGTTCTGTGTCTGTGTAGGGTAGAGGGAGGGGGAACTGCAAGTGAGAGCAGGAAGAAAGATCACAGCCGGTTACCGTCATCTCTCCCCCGTAGAGCATCCAGCGACCCCAGGGGGGATACAGGAACTTCTCTATATGTTAACACTCCTTTTACCAAACAGAGAGGAGATGTGGTCTCTGAGGCCCCCTGCGCACGGCCGTAGCGGTGTCCACGGTCCGTGATTACGGGCGCGGACTGTTACCCACATTTGCGGGCCGTGCTCCCATTATAAAATATAGGAGCACGGTCCGCAAATTTAAAAAAATAGGAAATTTCCTATTTTTTGCCGGTCATTTCTACGGCCCGGACACTTACCCCCAAATATACGGTAAGATGCATGTGGACCATACAAATGAATGGATCTGTTTTTTTATCTGAAATTATGGATACGGAATTGTGGTTAAAAATGATGGTCGTGTGCATGAGGCCTAATTGTCACATTTAGGGGCTTTTCTTTTCCCTATTACTGGGGTGAGAGGATGGGCAACTACATATAATCCCCCCTGAGCCTAAGCAGGACACTTGTTGGATCCATGATTTAGATGTTTATTGGCATCTGGACGTTGGAGATTTTTGGTCTCTTCGGTTCTGGTGATTTTGTAAAGATTTGTGTGTAGACATCGATAAAAGTGACGTGTGTGGAGTCTGCGCAGCCCGATCTTTAATATTTACGAGGTGTTGTGCGTTTCAGGCTTTGATGGGTTCAGCATTTTTACACAACGTTACACTTTGATGGAAACTTTCATGAAGGCGCTCGTGAGTGTTACAATATGGCAGGTGTTTAATTTCATAAAATATATAGGTATGGGGGGTGTAATATGATTTTTAATTCTGTAGTTCAAGTTGTGTATTTCAAAAGTGTGAAAATTGTCGCGGCAGTAAAAGGATTAATAAACACAAAAAAAAAGGGAAATACACTACCGTTCAAAAGTTTAGGGTCACTTAGAAACCTCCTTATTTTTTAAAGAAAAGCAGTTTTTTTCAATGAAGATAACATTAAATGAATCAGAAATCCACTCTATACATTGTTAATGTGGTAAGTGACTATTCTAGCTGCAAACGTCTGGTTTTTAATGCAATTTAGAAAACACTTGAAAACCCTTGTGCAATTATGTTAGCACCGCTGTAAACAGTTTTGCTGTTTAGAGGAGCTATAAAACTGACCTTCCTTTGAGCTAGTTGAGAATCTGGAGCATTACATTTGTGGGTTCGATTAAACTCTCCAAATGGCTAGAAAAAGAGAGCTTTCATGTGAAACTCGACAGTCTATTCTTGTTCTTAGAAATGAAGGCTATTCCATGCGAGAAATTGCCAAGAAACTGAAGATTTCCTACAACGGTGTGTACTACTCCCTTCAGAGGACAGCACACACAGGCTCTAACCAGAGTAGAAAGAGAAGTGGGAGGCCCCGCTGCACAACTGAGCAACAAGACAAGTACATTAGAGTCTCTAGTTTGAGAAATAGGCGCCTCACAGGTCCTCAACTGGCAGCTTCACTAAATAGTACCCGCAAAACGCCAGTGTCAACGTCTACAGTGAAGAGGCGACTCAGGGATGCTGGCCTTCAGGGCAGAGTGGCAAAGAAAAAGCCATATCTGAGACTGGCTAATAAAAGGAAAAGATTAATATCGGCAAAAGCTCAGACATTGGACAGAGGAAGATTGGAAAAAAGTGTTATGGACGGACGAATGGAAGTTTGAGGTGTTTGGATCACACAGAAGAACATTTGTGAGACGCAGAACAACTGAAAAGATGCTGGAAGAGTGCCGGACGCCATCTGTCAAGCATGGTGGAGGTCATGTGATGGTCTGGGGTAAAGGGGGAGATTTGTACAAGGTAAAAGGGATTGTGAATAAGGAAGGCGATCACTCCGCAACGCCATGCCATACCCTGTGGACAGCGCTTGATTGGAGCCAATTTCATCCTACAACAGGACAATGACCCAAAGCACCTCCAAATGATGCCAGAACTATTTAGGGAAGAAGCCGGCAGCTGGTATTCTATCTGTAATGGAGTGGCCAGCGCAGTCACCAGATCTCAACCCCATAGAGCTGTTGTGGGAGGAGCTTGACCGTATGGTAAGCAAGAAGTGCCCATCAAGCCAATCCAACTTGTGGGAGGGGCTTCTGGAAGCATGGGGGGGGGGGGGAAATGTCTCCCGATTACCTGAGCAAATTAACAGCTCGAATGCCAAAGGTCTGCAATGCTGGAATTGCTGCAAATGGAGCGACGAAAGCAAAGTCTGAAGGAGAAAATCATTATTTCTAACCTTGTCAATGTCTGGACTATATCTTCTAGTCATTTTGCAACTCATTTGATAAATATAAGTGTGAATTTTCATGGAAAACACAAAATTGTCTGGGTGACCCCAAACTTTTGAACGGTAGTGTATAAATAGAGTCGCATCAGAACAATAAATTCAGCCCTTACCATGGAAACGTATTAATCCGCAGTCGGTTTTTAAAAATGACGATGCCTCCCGACATAACGCCAATCAAGATTTCATTGTTACTTTGATCCTGAAACATGAAAATAAATGTAATTATGAAGGACGTGAAACGAGAGGTTTCCCTTTTCAGGTTTCTCAGTAACTAAAACATTGAGAAAACGAATGAGAACTGTTAGGCTATGTTCACACGGAGTATTTTGGGGGAGGAATATCTGCCTCAAAATTCCGTTTGGAACTTTGAGGCAGATTTTCCTCTCCCTGCACGCCGATTTTCGCACCCCGTTTTTCGCCCGCGGCCATTGAGTGCCGCGGGCATAAAACAGCGCGAAATACGCTTTCTCTGCCTCCCATTGAAGTCAATGGGAGGTCAGAGGCGGAAGCGCCCGAAGATAGGGCATGTCGCTTCTTTTTCCCGCGAGGCAGATTTACTGCTCGCGGGAAAAAGACGCCGACGCCTCCCATTGAAATGAATGGGAGGCGTTCTCGGGCCGTTTTTGCCGAGTTTTGCGACGCGGTTTCCGCGTCAAAAAACTCGGCAAAATACCCCGTGTGAACATAGCCTAACTTAGTAAAATCTACACACAATTCCGTACTGTCAGGGTCTCCATGTTTATTATTTTAACATGCCCTCTTACTGGTTACCTAGCAACCAACCAACTTCTGCTCCTGGTGACCACCAATACGGCACAATACAGGTAAGTTCTGTGTCACATGTATCCTGTATCATATGGTCAAACTTGTACCCAAAAGCTGCGTTCACAACTCTGCCGGCGGATCAAGGTGTCGGGAACGACCAATTATCACGTGAAATAAATGTGAAAAAGTAGCAGCTCTAATAAAACAATATTCAAAGTGAGTACGAGTTTGGCTTTAATTCATACAAAAATGTATTACCCCAACGCCTCCCAATCCCTCCATCGCTCATTTTCAATAGCAACTGAAGGGACCGGATCTAAGGATCACTCATACAAGACAATGCAATTGTCATATAAAAATGTTTTGAGCAACAAGCTATAAAGGGCTTGTCCAGGATTAAAAAAAGCATCTACTAAAAACAGCGCCACACCTGTCTATGGGTTGTGTCTGGTATTGCAGCTCAGCCAAATGGGGCTGCACACAGCAACAAAAGAAACCTGCACACAGCAACAAAAGAAACCTGCACACAGCAACAAAAGAAACCTGCACACAGCAACAAAAGAAACCTGCACACAGCAACAAAAGAAACCTGCACACAGCAACAAAAGAAACCTGCACACAGCAACAAAAGAAACCTGCACACAGCAACAAAAGAAACCTGCACACAGCAACAAAAGAAACCTGCACACAGCAACAAAAGAAACTATGAAGGTGCCAAGTGCATGAGTAAAGTAATGACAAGACACCGACAATGCAAATATATAATAGACATCACAGCCCTGAGCAGGTTCTACACGTGCTTCATTCACTGCAAGTATCAGAGCTGGACAAGAGGAGCTGTGAAGAGACGCAACGCAGGAAGGAAACACTTGTATGACCAGGAAACATCAGAGGGAAAGGTCAGGACAAGGAAATGGGAGATGTGAATAATAAGGGACCAAGAACAATCACAGACGGACGAGTCCCGGAGCGCACAGAACCTGGCTACAGACCACCGCTTTATGTTACACACGTCCCCCTCCCCCTGGTGTCATCCACAGCCCTGCTAGCAATGACTCTATGATTTTACTGATGGAGTGGGTTTGTAATGAGAGGAAACCCCCCCCCCCACAATCTAAAGAAATGGACAATGTAAAGGCGTCATCAGATATAATGTAATGGTTCTCCCATCACCAAAAAAATAATACAATTTTACAGTTTATGGAGAGCAATTATCTTTTACTTATTTAGTAAATACATGACATTACTTATCCTGTACTGATCCTGAGTTACATCCTGTATTATACTCCAGAGCTGCGCTCACTATTCTGCTGGTGGAGTCACTGTGTACATACATTACATTACTTATCCTGTACTGATCCTGAGTTATATCCTGTATTATACTCCAGAGCTGCACTCACTATTCTGCTGGTGGAGTCACTGTGTACATACATGACATTACTTATCCTATACTGATCCTGAGTTATATCCTGTATTATACTCCAGAGCTACACTCACTATTCTGCTGGTGAAGTCACTGTGTACATACATTACATTACTTATCCTGTACTGATCCTGAGTTATATCCTGTATTATACTCCAGAGCTGCACTCACTATTCTGCTGGTGGAGTCACCGTGTACATACATTACATTACTTATCCTGTACTGATCCTGAGTTACATCCTGTATTATACTCCAGAGCTGCACTCACTATTCTGCTGGTGGAGTCACTGTGTACATACATTACATTACTTATCCTGTACTGATCCTGAGTTATATCCTGTATTATACTCCAGAGCTGCACTCACTATTCTGCTGGTGGAGTCACTGTGTACATACATTACATTACTTATCCTGTACTAATCCTGAGTTATATCCTGTATTATACTCCAGAGCTGCACTCACTATTCTGCTGGTGGAGTCACTGTGTACATACATTACATTACTTATCCTGTACTGATCCTGAGTTATATCCTGTATTATACTCCAGAGCTGCACTCACTATTCTGCTGGTGGAGTCACTGTGTACATACATTACATTACTTATCCTGTACTGATCCGGAGTTATATCCTGTATCATACTCCAGAGCTGCACTCACTATTCTGCTGGTGGAGTCACTGTGTACATACATGACATTACTTATCCAGTACTGATCCTGAGTTATATCCTGTATTATACTCCAGAGCTGCACTCACTATTCTGCTGGTGGAGTCAATGTGTACATACATTACATTACTTATCCTGTACTGATCCTGAGTTACATCCTGTATTATACTCCAGAGCTGCACTCACTATTCTGCTGGTGGAGTCACTGTGTACATACATTACATTACTTATCCTGTACTAATCCTGAGTTATATCCTGTATTATACTCCAGAGCTGCACTCACTATTCTGCTGGTGGAGTCACTGTGTACATACATTACATTACTTATCCTGTACTGATCCTGAGTTATATCCTGTATTATACTCCAGAGCTGCACTCACTATTCTGCTGGTGGAGTCACTGTGTACATACATTACATTACTTATCCTGTACTGATCCGGAGTTATATCCTGTATCATACTCCAGAGCTGCACTCACTATTCTGCTGGTGGAGTCACTGTGTACATACATGACATTACTTATCCTATACTGATCCTGAGTTATATCCTGTATTATACTCCAGAGCTGCACTCACTATTCTGCTGGTAGAGTCACTGTGTACATACATTACATTACTTATCCTGTACTGATCCTGAGTTACATCCCGTATTATACTCCAGAGCTGCACTCTCTATTCTGCTGGTGGAGTCACTGTGTACATACATTACATTACTTATCCTGTACTGATCCTGAGTTACATCCTGTATTATACTCCAGAGCTGCACTCACTGTTCTGCTGGTAGAGTCACTGTGTACATACATTACATTACTTATCCTGTACTGATCCTGAGTTACATCCCGTATTATACTCCAGAGCTGCACTCACTATTCTGCTGGTGGAGTCACTGTGTACATACATTACATTACTTATCCTGTACTGATCCTGAGTTACACCCTGTATTATACTCCAGAGCTGCACTCACTATTCTGCTGGTGGAGTCACTGTGTACATACATTACATTACTTATCCTGTACTGATCCTGAGTTACATCCTGTATTATACTCCAGAGCTGCACTCTCTATTCTGCTGGTGGAGTCACTGTGTACATACATTACATTACTTATCCTGTACTGATCCTGAGTTACATCCCGTATTATACTCCAGAGCTGCACTCACTATTCTGCTGGTGGAGTCACTGTGTACATACATTACATTACTTATCCTGTACTGATCCTGAGTTACATCCCGTATTATACTCCAGAGCTGCACTCACTATTCTGCTGGTGGAGTCACTGTGTACATTACATTACTTATCCTGTACTGATGCTGAGTTACATACTGTATTATACTCCAGAGCTGCACTCACTATTCTGCTGGTGGAGTCACTGTGTACATACATTACATTACTTATCCAGTACTGATCCTGAGTTACATCCTGTATTATACTCCAGAGCTGCACTCACTATTCTGCTGGTGGAGTCACTGTGTACATACTGTACATTACTTATCCTGTACTGATCCTGAGTTACATCCTGTATTATACTCCAGAGCTGCACTCACTATTCTGCTGGTGGAGTCACTGTGTACATACATTACATTACTTATCCAGTACTGATCCTGAGTTATATCCTGTATTATACTCCAGAGCTGCACTCACTATTCTGCTGGTGGAGTCACTGTGTACATACATTACATTACTTATATTACCCCCCAGGGGTTTTTACTGCCTGTATAAAGCAGGAGGGGCAGTGCCTGGTGAAAAAACGAGTTATTTTCAAAATGCAAGTTACCAGAACAAACCAGGAATGCTGGGGAGACTTCCGCTCTATGCAAGTCTGAAGAATTGTGAGTGAGGCTCTGGAGTATAATTCAGCATGGATCAGTATCGGTACCTTTACATTCCGTTTCTAGACTCCACCTCCTGAAACCTCTATTTGTCATGTATTCACAGACTGATTTTTTTTCCCGCTCTCCAGGACAGATTTGTGGAATTCCCTCGGCTTTGAGCCAGGACATGTCACATACAATCACTGACCCGTGCGTAGTGCAGCTCCACGCCATACAGCTCCAAGGTGCGCGCAGAGTGTAGATAATGGAATTCCGCCTCTGCTGGAGACAGGCCCCTGAAAAAAAGCAAAACCATAGAGTTCGTCAGCGTCCTCACCAGCACGTAACAATGGAATGAGTGAAAAACGCAGCAAAAATCGGAGACTTCTAGAGAGGATGCGGATTAGAAAACCTGTAGCAAACTCGAAATCTGTGCGTAGTTTGTGAATAGGGATTTTCAGTTTGGAATTCTGCAATAAATCCACCACGTGTGAACTCAGCCTAAAACTTGTGTAATTTCTATAAGGGTGATTCCTTTATCCTATCGCTAAGCTATGCCATTACTTTCTGATCGGGGCATTAACAACATTGAAGGGGACGCAGCGCTAAACCAGCAGTGCAGCCCACTCATTCTCAGAATTGGTGGTGGTCCCAGAGGTCAGACATGATTTAATATCTTCGCTCTACGCCATCACTTTATGACGTGGGATAGACCCCTTGAGAGCGGATCACAGGGATCCCGGCCGCTGGATCCAGTCATTCAGCTGATATAGTCGGTCACTGTGTAATATTAAGTTTCCATGCGGCCCCCACTGAAGTGAATGTAACGCATCCCCCGCTGCCTCCCTGCTCTGGCTAATAGACGTTGTCCCCGAGCTGTATCTGGTGGGCGGCTTCACGGGATAATGATGGGACCAGTGACTTCATGTGAGATCAGCGTTTGCTCGGCAGAGATTACGGAGGGGCTGGCGCGGTTTGTGGGAATTTGTCATCTCTACAGCTTTGCTACACAAAATCGTATTATTTCTTGTGTCACCACTTGGGGAAAATATCAATTATTCCATGATGCCGGCGCCAGGAAATCTCCTTCTGTGTGTGATATTCCTGAGCCGCCTCTGGGTGATAAAGCAGCTCAGCTGATGTCACTTCCGACAATAAAGTATAAAAGCGAAAGGGTCACTCCAACCAAGGAATTCCATGTGTCAGTCTCTTCCCTGTTCTTTTTCTTGCTGCTTCTATCACTCTAGATCACACAGAGGACGTTGCATCGCAGTCAATCAGTCCTCGGTAACACGATTCTTCTACTTGAGTCAATGTTATCTGTGTGTCACTCATACAGGCACCAGAACTTCCTATATAATGACACCGCATGGACTGTACCACACACAGGGGAGGACATAAACTCACATTTAGGGCACGACCAGACGTGGCAGAGTTTTTCCGCTGCAAATGTTGGTGCAGATTTGGGGCAATTACGCAACGAATCTGCAGCAACATTTGCATATTTGACAGGTAATTCAGACGTTGCAGATATCACAGCGGACTTGCCACAGATTTCAGTTTTTGCATTGCAAAGGCTGAAATCCGCAGTGAAATTCCGCTGCTTCTCCGCAACACACAGTGCATGCTGGGAGGGAAAATTCTGCACAGCAGCCTGTGGTCCGCAGCGGAGTTTTCCGCAATGTCTGAACTAACTTGTCCAAAAATATATAGAAACAAATGTAAAAAACGGCCGCTGGAGAATTCCACTGCAATTCCGCCACGTCTGAACATGACCTTACTGCTGATGATTACACAGGTTCGTCACACAGTTATAATGGAGAAGATCACAGCTCGGCCTCCCTGACTCTATACTTATAATATCTTATATAAGAGAATAGTGAGGGAAGGATAATGACACTGTCCTCCCCAGCAGGCAGAGATGGTACTGACTCCATCTGATGCAGTATTAAGGAATTATGGGATTGATAGCAAAGCACAGAGGAAGAGAAAGCAGGGTAAAATCTAAAATTCAAGATGTTGTCTGATCAGAAGCAGCCAGAAGGCCGGACTGTTGGGAAGTTTATGCAATATACATAAGAGAAGTGCAGAGCTCTATATACAATCAGGTGGGGGAGCAGTGATGGGGGTTGTGTTTCTTCTTCTTTAATCGTTGGCACAGATAAGGTGATGTGAGAGTCGAGTGTCCACATAACAGAAAGGAATATCTGACCTTAGCGCAAGGCTGGAGTCAGATAGAGAAGGCGCCGAGAAATCTGCGGCTGGCGGCTACGATTTATATTTTGTTTTCCATGAAAGTTCTTGACAAAGCTGCAGGACTGGTCTAACTGGTGACTACAGTCTCTGCCTCCGCGCGTCTGCGCACCAGCCAGGAGTTTCTGGGTTTATATAAATATAATTTTAGTTTTGAAAACGTTCTAATCTACTGTTCTGTTTCACCTCCTCACCCTTTTCAAGATCTCAGCTTGCTGAGAGGGAGGGGCCACTCTCATGAGAAAGACAACCCTGCAATCAGCGACTGCTGACCGGACAGAGAACTTGAGAAGGGAACGTCCAAAGCAGACGGCGCCTGTGAGTGCAGAACACACCTGGAAGAAGCGTCTCACCTGTGCTGCTGATGTAGTTTGGCAATCTCCTTCTCAAAGTCCAGAGGTTGGTTGGGGATGAATGAGAAGTCGGCAAGGTATCCGGGCAAGTGTTCCGAATGGTCGTAATCTCCGATTTCAGCTTTTAGAAGAGAAAACGGCAAAAATCAATGAAAAGTTCTGCAACTTTCCAATAGACTTTGTATTCATTTCTCACCATTTTCAAAACATCTGCTTGCTTTCAGTGAATTGGCACATTGATTGTTTACGTCCAGTGACTTGTAAACCTGTAATGACCCCAAGTTTCTCACAGCTGAAACTTTGCTACAATTACATCCAGTCTGGACAATCGGGGCTCCACACTGATACACCTTACCAGCACTTATTTATTGTAATAACATATCAGGACGAGAGAGATTTGTGCTGCGGATGTGCTGAGTTCAGAGAGGATTGACTAGACTGGTTACAATTGTAACACAACCTCAGCAATGAGAAGTATTTTAGGTCTGCGTAAACAAGAATGTTTCCACTCAGTGACTGCAAGCAGAGATCTTCCAAATGGCGAGATATTGACACGCAAAGTATATTATAAAATGAATTTACATAAAACCCTTTTAAAAGAGAAACAAATATTTCAGTAATACTTACACTGAACTGCATAAGAAGCCAACAGGGCGGCAGTATTGTAAGGGCAGGGCAACCTGGACGATAAGAAAACAAGGGCAGGATTTTCTATAGGTTAGAAGTATACTATATATATATATGTGTAGCCATCTGAAATGGGAATGCATTGAATACATTGTATAATGTGATACCTATGACGTCTGCGTTACTTATTGTGTCTGCGTTATAAACTGTGGCTACAATCATCATCTCTCAGGATCTTTGCAGGATGGATCTGAAACATACGAGCCCTTCTCAACATCATTTTACTATTTAAACCCGGCTACAATCTACAGAAGATCTTGGTTAGTCTTGCAGAACTTGAATTTGCATCATGTCTTTTACTCTAGTGACATCCAGAGTTGCATTCACAGTTCTGCTGTCTGCCCTCTGAGCTCCTATAATGTGCTGCACTCTAATACAGTGTTAACACTACATCTCCTGCAATGCCGAGCTCGGTACAGAGACTGAACCCGGAGAAAGTGGGAATGTATTCGGATTGTCCCGTCTTCACTTACCTCCCAGTCACAATATCCTGTTTTATCTGCAGGAAGTACTGATACCTGGAAGAAGAGAAAAATGCATGTGAACTGCAATGACAGGAAGTCTGTAGGTAACGGTGTCCATACCGCAGGGTCGCCCTGCCCGCTCCCCCGTCTGTCCGCTGACGTGGCTGGATGGTTTGTCTGGAATTACCCTTTAAGGTTCTATGTAAAAAGCTTAATCACAGTATAAGGAAAGTCCTGCAACTTTTTAATACCCTTTGCGTTCCGATTCCACATCATTTTCAAGATCTCTGCTTGCTGCCAGTTAAAGGGTAACTAAGCGTTCAACAAACTTCAGACATGTCATAGTGACATGTCAGAAGTTTTGATTGGTAGCAGTCTGAGCACCGAGACCCCCACCAATCGCTAAAACGAAGCGGCAGAAGTGCTCGTGTGAGCGCAGAGCCGCTTTGTTTCTGTTCGACTTTTTCCGGAATGTCAGAAGTTTGCTGAACCTTTAGTTACCCTTTCATAGAAACATTCTTGTTTACACCCAGGGGCTGAAATTCTGTCCTGATAATGTGTCGCTCCTGCGTCAGTTGAACACCATCAGGCTGGGTTTTTCAGTCTCTGGATGCTTCCATTCAATTGCTGCAATTAGAGATCTAGGAAAAGGTGAGGAATTTACTTAGAAAATAATTAACTTCATTTGCTCGTAGTGGGAAATTCCTTTTCGCTCCCTAACAAGTTATCTGTATTATTATTATTACAAGGATTTTCATAGCAGAAATACTGAGGGTTTGGGAGGATCACGAGAAAGAGAAATCTCAGCTGAACGAAGTTCTAGTGATGTGGAGAACATGGCGGACCAGCCCTATTGTGGAATTTCAGATTTTCTGCCCCTTACCTTGTGTATTCTTCTTGTAACTTGCTGGGGTCAGAGACGAAAAACTTGACTCGGAAACTGAGGCCGTGCGGCGATCCCCCTGTAAGTATCACAATGGGGTGAGTAGTGAACGGGGGTCCAGAAGTGACACAGCAAATCTGGAGGTAAATAAGTGACTGCACTGCAAAGTGACATAATGACAGGATTACACGAGGTCCCGGGGGCAGAGCTCGTGCCGGAGAGGTCCCGGGGGCAGCGCTCGTGCCGGAGAGGTCCCGGGGGCAGAGCTCGTGCCGGAGAGGTCTCGGGGGCAGAGCTCGTGCCGGAGAGGTCCCGGGGGCAGCGCTCGTGCCGGAGAGGTCCCGGGGGCAGAGCTCGTGCCGGAGAGGTCCCGGGGGCAGCGCTCGTGCCGGAGAGGTCCCGGTGGCAGCGCTCGTGCCGGAGAAGGTCCCGGGGCAGAGCTCGTGCAGGAGAGGTCCCGGGGGCAGCGCTCGTGCCGGAGAGGTCCCGGGGGCAGCGCTCGTGCCGGAGAGGTCCCGGGGGCAGCGCTCGTGCCGGAGAGGTCCCGGGGGCAGCGCTCGTGCCGGAGAGGTCCCGGGGGCAGCGCTCGTGCCGGAGAGGTCCCGGGGGCAGCGCTCGTGCCGGAGAGGTCCCGGGGGCAGCGCTCCGGCCGGAGAGGTCCCGGGGCAGTGCTTGCGCCGGAAAGGTCCCAGGGACATGCAGCGTGCCAGTAATAAAGAAATCTTCCCAAATGTAGAATTTTGAAAAATTTTGTTGTTGCTTTAGTTCCCCGCCATTTACAAAATCTTTGCTTCCTGTCAGTGAATGAGAACCTTGTGTACATCCAGATGCTGAAAACCTATCCTGACCTAATACCTTTTACAACTCCAGGCCTGTTACAATGTATCAGTGTAGTTTGGATGGAACGGCCCAGAGTCCAGGATAGGAGACGGACTGGTGCTGCTGCTGTGTTTAGATTTAATAAGATCTGATTGTACTACGTCCATCAGCTCAGTGAGCAGGGTTAGATCAGGAGAGATTTTCAGCCCTCTGAATGTAAACAATTATTGTTTCCATTCACAGACAGCAAGCCTAAATCTTGGAAATGGTGAGGAACCGAAACTCAATTTTGCAGACATTTTTAATAATACAACGATTTTGCTTTACTTAGAACAAACCCTTTAAATATTTCTTAATGGCATTTTAGGGATGGACTCACTTTTCAGCTGCTTCCTGATTGGTTTGTTCGGGTCCAACCACCTCTGTGTGAAACAAACACAACAACGTAAATGAGCGACCCCCGGATAGTAGGACGGGGAGCAGCGTGAGAACTGACCAGAGAATGGCGCTGGGAATGGACCTCGCTTCCCGGAGGTTACACCACAACGCAAAGAAACCATTAAATGATCCTCACCGGGTTATCACCAGAATCGTCAGCCAACTGCAGCCCAAAATAGTCTCTCTCTGTCAGATCCAGGAACCGGAAGACTGAATCTAGCAGAGCGCGTCCATGGTCGTGTTTCTGAAAGACACAAGGGAGATAACCGTTCCACGTAAAGTTCTGTGTGCGTTATTTTCGCAGATTTATCCAACGCCGGGGGGAGGAGAAGCTGCGATTCATTATTTAGGATAAGCCTGGCGGATCTGAGCGCGGGCACGGCACAGCTATACGTAATACAGCGGGAGAAGAAGGGGACAGCAATGAAAGACCCTGCAATATGTGGCTCTTTGGCTTTGGGCAGCTGTCAGCGGGTTGCACCGCACATCTGCCGGCAGCCAAACACAACTATCGTGCGATGTGTTCCAGTGAAGTGGGCAAAGGTTCTGCCACCAACTAGTGCCCAACATTGTACCCCAGGAATCTGTGTACCCCGGGCTTTACCAAATAGAAACCATTGGCCTTCTCTGACCACGAGGCCGGGTCCACTGTATAGCCACAGGAGAGTGAAGGGAACGAGAGGATGGCGCTCCCCGAACATGCAGCAACGCGCTGTCTGTAAATGGCAGGTCACCGGCACATCGGGGCACATGGCCATGAAGTGTAAACGGCCCCCAGGATGGTGATAGGTCACCGTCTCCTGAAACTCTGGTGTTCCTCTACATAGGACACAGGTCCATCTCTGCTCCAGCTTAAAGGGGATGTTCAGGATTAAAAAAAAAATGCTCTCTTTTAGAATCCGCGCCACGCCTGCCCAAGGGTTGTATATTTTATTCTACAGACACTACATTGATGATTTATTTTTTATTTGGAAAGGGGACGCGACCGAGGCCGACCTCTTGATGGAATTTTTAAACTGAAATCAATTTGGATTAAACTTTACACATAACTTTTCAGCCGCATCAATTGCCTTTTTAGATCTCATTATCAGCCAGGATCCCAATGGAAATCTGGTCACCAACACACGTTCTAAGGCAGTTGACGTGAATAGTTAAAAGCGCCCATTACCCCCCCCCCCCCTGCCTGAGAAACATTTCAGCCAATTCATAAAAATTAGAAAAAATTGTTCCAACCCAAAACTTTTTCATTTAGAATGTGATATTTTAAAAAAAACATTCATCTCCCTCCCTCTCTCCAAAACCACTCAGATGCCGCGCTCGCTATTGAGCGCCGCATCTGAGGGGTATCGAACAGGGACGCCCCCAGCCCTCAGCTACCTCTGGCAGGGAGATTTGACAGCTCCCTGCTGTTTATTTATTCTGATGCAGCGCTAAGAAAAGGCGAATTGGCGGTCATTAACGGGTTAAACAGCGTCTCGCGGCGTTGTGCACTAAAACATAACTGTAAATTTGACAATATATCCATCGAACAAATCCCTCGCTTAGAACAGCGAGAAATCTATTGGATGTATAGACTAGCGCGCGGCACCCGGGAGGCCTCAACGATGTCGCAGAAACTTGTCGGGCGGCTGTTGCTGCTCAATCTTTATAGAATTGTTTGTTAATCAGGAATCATCATCATCATCATCATCATCACCATTATCATCATCACCATCATCATCATCATCATCACACTGCAATGTCTGTTCTTCATGTTGCTTTCGAGGTCCCGCTCACACATTCTGTTCTGATTCTGCAGCGTCGCTTTATTTATATTTGTAGCCATTTCTTTAGCAACTTCTTCATTATGTCGACCTTTGTTACATTTTGCCGTGTCACATTGGACGGGAGTTGAGCCCGGGCCGCCCGCGTGGCAGACGAGAGTTGTGCCCGATCTCAGGCATACGTTTTATTTTGTATCGTCCATGCACCTTCCTGGCTCGGAATGATCTCATTTAAAGAGGCTCTGTCACCAGATTTTGCAGCCCCTATCTGCTATTGCATGTGATCGGCGCTGCAATGTAGATTACAGTAACGTTTTTATTTTTAAAAAACGAGCATTTTTGGCCAAGTTATGACCATTTTTGTAGTTATGCAAATGAGGCTTGCAAAAGTCCAACTGGGCGTGTTTAAAAGTAAAAGTCCAAGTGGGCGTGTTTAAAAGTAAAAGTCCAACTGGGCGTGTATTATGTGCGTACATAGGGGGGGGGTTTAATACTTTTACTAGCTGGGCGTTCTGACGAGAAGTATCATCCACTTCTCTTCACAACGCCCAGCTTCTGCCAGATCACGCTGTGACGTCACTCACAGGTCCTGCATCGTGTCGGACGAGCGAGGACACATCGGCACCAGAGGCTACAGTTGATTCTGCAGCAGCATCAGCATTTGCAGGTAAGTAGCTACATCTACCTCTCGGTTTATGTGCAGCAGTTTCCTATTAAATCCTCTGTCTCTCGCTTCTTCTAGTTCATAATCATTCTGTCCTTGCTGTAATGACAATCAACTTCTTATACACAGCAGTCAATCCTAAAAGAGCCTCTGATGAGTCAGGAGATTTCAGACTACCGCAAACACCAATAGACAATGCAGCTAAGTTGGAGTCACTGATCATAGTTGAGTCCTGATGGAGCAGAACTACAGTGTAAAGCATGAGGGAGGTGGTGAGCAGCAGTCTGAGACTCAGATGAGACAGGAAGTGGATTTCAGACTACCGCAGACTCCAATGGACAATGCAGTTCAACTTGAGTCACTGATTATAGTTGTGACCTAATGAAGCAGCCGTCATTGAAGACAATAAATAGCAAGTAAAAATCACCCGGAGGTGGCAAATTATGTAGAATCTTTCTGCCGTAAATGGAGACCTGAATAAATAGTGAAGCAATGTGGACGTGCAATATTGCAATGCAGAAAACCGGGTGACTACCCATGAAGGAGCTGTAATGGCGGCCGTACCCCAGAAACAGCTCGGTAAATGCTCTATTAGGCCCTGTTCACACAGATTTTTGCCATGGAAACCGCAGCAAAAAACGCGCAAAAAAACGGCCGAAATTGACTCCTATTGATTTCAATGGGAGGTGGAGCCATTTTTTTACCGCGAGCAAAAAAACACTCGCAGAAAAAAGAGGCGACATGACCTATCTTGAGGCGTTTTCCGCCTCATGAAGCCCATTGAATTCAATGGGAGACGGAAATAAACACTTTTTTTACCGCGATTTTTGACACGCTCAATGCTCACGGTTTTTCCATCTTTCTGTTGAATACATAGCTAAAAAAAAAAAAGCCTCAAAAATCGCGTCAAAAAACGTGTGTGGTGCAAAACCACTTCAAAAAACACGAGCTGATTTTTCCAGGCAGAATTTTCTGCCTGCAAAAAAACTCTGTGTGAAGAGGCCCTAAAAGTAAACGCAGCCGCTTCTTATTCTAATGTCCCCCGAGCCGCGGACATGTTCACAAGGATCTTCGTTCCTCAGACGGGATCAGTTACTCAGAGCCAGGGAGACACATATTTCAGGAGATGAGTAGAAGGTCATGGACGGTTTTAGTCTCTCAATCTCCTCAATATTCATGAGATGGGAAACCAGAGACCCCCATCCGACAACATGGCCCCCGGCATCTTTTGGACACGCGTGTCGGTCAGTTCTCTGTATCCAGGTCAGCAGCTGCATCCCCTCATGTGCTCTGCCCCCACCTCAGCTCCCCGTCCATGTCTTCTGCCCCCACCTCAGCTCCCCGTCCAGGTCTTCTGCCCCCACCTCAGCTCCCCGTCCATGTCTTCTGCCCCCACCTCAGCTCCCCGTCCAGGTCTTCTGCCCCCACCTCAGCTCCCCGTCCAGGTCTTCTGCCCCCACCTCAGCTCCCCGTCCAGGTCTTCTGCCCCCACCTCAGCTCCCCGTCCATGTCTTCTGCCCCCACCTCAGCTCCCCGTCCATGTCTTCTGCCCCCACCTCAGCTCCCCGTCCAGGTCTTCTGCCCCCACCTCAGCTCCCCGTCTTTTGCCCCCACCTCAGCTCCCCGTCTTTTCCCCCCACCTCAGCTCCCCGTCCATGTCTTCTGCCCCCACCTCAGCTCCCCGTCCATGTCTTCTGCCCCCACCTCAGCTCCCCGTCCATGTCTTCTGCCCCCACCTCAGCTCCCCGTCCATGTCTTCTGCCCCCACCTCAGCTCCCCGTCTTCTGCCCCCACCTCAGCTCCCCGTCCAGGTCTTCTGCTCCCACCTCAGCTCCCCGTCCAGGTCTTCTGCCCCCACCTCAGCTCCCCGTCCAAGTCTTCTGCCCCCACCTCAGCTCCCCGTCCAGGTCTTCTGCCCCCACCTCAGCTCCCCGTCTTTTGCCCCCACCTCAGCTCCCCGTCTTTTGCCCCCACCTCAGCTCCCCGTCTTCTGCCCCCACCTCAGCTCCCCGTCTTCTGCCCCCACCTCAGCTCCCCGTCCATGTCTTCTGCCCCCACCTAAGCTCCCCGTCCATGTCTTCTGCCCCCACCTCAGCTCCCCGTCCAGGTCTTCTGCCCCCACCTAAGCTCCCCGTCCATGTCTTCTGCCCCCACCTCAGCTCCCCGTCCAGGACTTCTGCCCCCACCTCAGCTCCCCGTCCAAGTTTTCTGCCCCCACCTCAGCTCCCCGTCCAGGTCTTCTGCCCCCACCTCAGCTCCCCGTCTTTTGCCCCCACGTCAGCTCCCCGTCTTTTGCCCCCACCTCAGCTCCCCGTCTTCTGCCCCCACCTCAGCTCCCCGTCCAGGTCTTCTGCCCCCACCTCAGCTCCCCGTCCAGGTCTTCTGCCCCCACCTCAGCTCCCCGTCCAAGTCTTCTGCCCCCACCTCAGCTCCCCGTCCAAGTCTTCTGCCCCCATCTCAGCTCCCCGTCCAGGTCTTCTGCCCCCACCTCAGCTCCCCGTCCAGGTCTTCTGCCCCCACCTCAGCTCCCCGTCCATGTCTTCTGCCCCCACCTCAGCTCCCCGTCTTTTGCCCCCACCTCAGCTCTCCGTCTTCTGCCCCCACCTCAGCTCCCCGTCCATGTCTTCTGCCCCCACCTCAGCTCCCCGTCTTCTGCCCCCACCTCAGCTCCCCGTCTTCTGCCCCCACCTCTGCTCCCCGTCCATGTCTTCTGCCCCCACCTCTGCTCCCCGTCCATGTCTTCTGCCCCCACCTCAGCTCCCCGTCCATGTCTTCTGCCCCCACCTCAGCTCCCCGTCCAAGTCTTCTGCCCCCACCTCAGCTCCCCGTCCAAGTCTTCTGCCCCCACCTCAGCTCCCCGTCCAGGTCTTCTGCCCCCACCTCAGCTCCCCGTCCAGGTCTTCTGCCCCCACCTCAGCTCCCCGTCCAGGTCTTCTGCCCCCACCTCAGCTCCCCGTCCAGGTCTTCTGCCCCCACCTCAGCTCCCCGTCTTTTGCCCCCACCTCAGCTCCCCGTCTTTTGCCCCCACCTCAGCTCCCCGTCTTTTGCCCCCACCTCAGCTCCCCATCCATGTCTTCTGCCCCCACCTCAGCTCCCCGTCCATGTCTTCTGCCCCCACCTCAGCTCCCCGTCTTTTGCCCCCACCTCAGCTCCCCGTCTTTTGCCCCCACCTCAGCTCCCCGTCTTTTGCCCCCACCTCAGCTCCCCGTCTTTTGCCCCCACCTCAGCTCCCCGTCCATGTCTTCTGCCCCCACCTCAGCTCCCCGTCCAAGTCTTCTGCCCCCACCTCAGCTCCCCGTCCAGGTCTTCTGCCCCCACCTCAGCTCCCCGTCTTTTGCCCCCACCTCAGCTCCCCGTCTTTTGCCCCCACCTCAGCTCCCCGTCTTCTGCCCCCACCTCAGCTCCCCGTCTTCTGCCCCCACCTCAGCTCCCCGTCTTCTGCCCCCACCTAAGCTCCCCGTCCATGTCTTCTGCCCCCACCTCAGCTCCCCGTCCATGTCTTCTGCCCCCACCTCAGCTCCCCGTCCATGTCTTCTGCCCCCACCTCAGCTCCCCGTCCAGGTCTTCTGCCCCCACCTCAGCTCCCCGTCCAAGTCTTCTGCCCCCACCTCAGCTCCCCGTCCAAGTCTTCTGCCCCCACCTCAGCTCCCCGTCCAGGTCTTCTGCCCCCACCTCAGCTCCCCGTCTTTTGCCCCCACCTCAGCTCCCCGTCTTTTGCCCCCACCTCAGCTCCCCGTCTTTTGCCCCCACCTCAGCTCCCCGTCCATGTGTTCTGCCCCCACCTCAGCTCCCCGTCTTCTGCCCCCACCTCAGCTCCCCGTCTTCTGCCCCCACCTCAGCTCCCCGTCCATGTCTTCTGCCCCCACCTCAGCTCCCCGTCTTTTGCCCCCACCTCAGCTCTCCGTCTTCTGCCCCCACCTCAGCTCCCCGTCCATGTCTTCTGCCCCCACCTCAGCTCCCCGTCTTCTGCCCCCACCTCAGCTCCCCGTCTTCTGCCCCCACCTCAGCTCCCCGTCCATGTCTTCTGCCCCCACCTCTGCTCCCCGTCCATGTCTTCTGCCCCCACCTCAGCTCCCCGTCCATGTCTTCTGCCCCCACCTCAGCTCCCCGTCCAAGTCTTCTGCCCCCACCTCAGCTCCCCGTCCAAGTCTTCTGCCCCCACCTCAGCTCCCCGTCCAGGTCTTCTGCCCCCACCTCAGCTCCCCGTCCATGTCTTCTGCCCCCACCTCAGCTCCCCGTCCAGGTCTTCTGCCCCCACCTCAGCTCCCCGTCCAGGTCTTCTGCCCCCACCTCAGCTCCCCGTCCAGGTCTTCTGCCCCCACCTCAGCTCCCCGTCCAGGTCTTCTGCCCCCACCTCAGCTCCCCGTCTTTTGCCCCCACCTCAGCTCCCCGTCTTTTGCCCCCACCTCAGCTCCCCGTCTTTTGCCCCCACCTCAGCTCCCCATCCATGTCTTCTGCCCCCACCTCAGCTCCCCGTCCATGTCTTCTGCCCCCACCTCAGCTCCCCGTCTTTTGCCCCCACCTCAGCTCCCCGTCTTTTGCCCCCACCTCAGCTCCCCGTCTTTTGCCCCCACCTCAGCTCCCCGTCTTTTGCCCCCACCTCAGCTCCCCGTCTTTTGCCCCCACCTCAGCTCCCCGTCCATGTCTTCTGCCCCCACCTCAGCTCCCCGTCCAAGTCTTCTGCCCCCACCTCAGCTCCCCGTCCAGGTCTTCTGCCCCCACCTCAGCTCCCCGTCTTTTGCCCCCACCTCAGCTCCCCGTCTTTTGCCCCCACCTCAGCTCCCCGTCTTCTGCCCCCACCTCAGCTCCCCGTCTTCTGCCCCCACCTCAGCTCCCCGTCTTCTGCCCCCACCTAAGCTCCCCGTCCATGTCTTCTGCCCCCACCTCAGCTCCCCGTCCATGTCTTCTGCCCCCACCTCAGCTCCCCGTCCATGTCTTCTGCCCCCACCTCAGCTCCCCGTCCAAGTCTTCTGCCCCCACCTCAGCTCCCCGTCCAAGTCTTCTGCCCCCACCTCAGCTCCCCGTCCAGGTCTTCTGCCCCCACCTCAGCTCCCCGTCTTTTGCCCCCACCTCAGCTCCCCGTCTTTTGCCCCCACCTCAGCTCCCCGTCTTTTGCCCCCACCTCAGCTCCCCGTCCATGTGTTCTGCCCCCACTTCAGCTCCCCGTCTTCTGCCCCCACCTCAGCTCCCCGTCCATGTCTTCTGCCCCCACCTCAGCTCCCCGTCCATGTCTTCTGCCCCCACCTCAGCTCCCCGTCCAGGTCTTCTGCCCCCACCTCAGCTCCCCGTCCATGTCTTCTGCCCCCACCTCAGCTCCCCGTCCAAGTCTTCTGCCCCCACCTCAGCTCCCCGTCCAAGTCTTCTGCCCCCACCTCAGCTCCCCGTCCAGGTCTTCTGCCCCCACCTCAGCTCCCCGTCCAGGTCTTCTGCCCCCACCTCAGCTCCCCGTCCATGTCTTCTGCCCCCACCTCAGCTCCCCGTCCAGGTCTTCTGCCCCCACCTCAGCTCCCCGTCCAGGTCTTCTGCCCCCACCTCAGCTCCCCGTCCAAGTCTTCTGCCCCCACCTCAGCTCCCCGTCCAGGTCTTCTGCCCCCACCTCAGCTCCCTGTCTTTTGCCCCCACCTCAGCTCCCCGTCTTTTGCCCCCACCTCAGCTCCCCGTCTTTTGCCCCCACCTCAGCTCCCCGTCTTTTGCCCCCACCTCAGCTCCCCGTCTTTTGCCCCCACCTCAGCTCCCCGTCCAGGTCTTCTGCCCCCACCTCAGCTCACCGTCTTTTGCCCCCACCTCAGCTCCCCGTCTTTTGCCCCCACCTCAGCTCCCCGTCCATGTCTTCTGCCCCCACCTCAGCTCCCCGTCTTCTGCCCCCACTTCAGCTCCCCGTCCAGGTCTTCTGCCCCGACCTCAGCTCCCCGTCCAGGTCTTCTGCCCCCACCTCAGCTCCCCGTCTTCTGCCCCCACCTCAGCTCCCCGTCCATGTCTTCTGCCCCCACCTCAGCTCCCCGTCCAGGTCTTCTGCCCCCACCTCAGCTCCCCGTCCATGTCTTCTGCCCCCACCTCAGCTCCCCGTCCATGTCTTCTGCCCCCACCTCAGCTCCCTGTCCATGTCTTCTGCCCCCACCTCAGCTCCCCGTCTTTTGCCCCCACCTCAGCTCCCCGTCCATGTCTTCTGCCCCCACCTCAGCTCCCCGTCCATGTCTTCTGCCCCCACCTCAGCTCCCCGTCCATGTCTTCTGCCCCCACCTCAGCTCCCCGTCCATGTCTTCTGCCCCCACCTCAGCTCCCCGTCCATGTCTTCTGCCCCCACCTCAGCTCCCTGTCCATGTCTTCTGCCCCCACCTCAGCTCCCCGTCTTTTGCCCCCACCTCAGCTCCCCGTCCATGTCTTCTGCCCCCACCTCAGCTCCCCGTCCATGTCTTCTGCCCCCACCTCAGCTCCCCGTCTTCTGCCCCCACCTCAGCTCCCCGTCCATGTCTTCTGCCCCCACCTCAGCTTCCTGTCCATGTCTTCTGCCCCCACCTCAGCTCCCCGTCTTTTGCCCCCACCTCAGCTCCCCGTCCATGTCTTCTGCCCCCACCTCAGCTCCCCGTCCATGTCTTCTGCCCCCACCTCAGCTCCCCGTCCATGTCTTCTGCCCCCACCTCAGCTCCCCGTCTTTTGCCCCCACCTCAGCTCCCCGTCCATGTCTTCTGCCCCCACCTCAGCTCCCTGTCCATGTCTTCTGCCCCCACCTCAGCTCCCCGTCTTTTGCCCCCACCTCAGCTCCCCGTCCATGTCTTCTGCCCCCACCTCAGCTCCCCGTCCATGTCTTCTGCCCCCACCTCAGCTCCCTGTCCATGTCTTCTGCCCCCACCTCAGCTCCCCGTCTTCTGCCCCCACCTCAGCTCCCCGTCCATGTCTTCTGCCTTCATGCAAGTTGGTATCCTCATATCCGTTATAAATTGTAAAAAGCGCGTCTGATAATCGGTGAATGAAACGTTGGGGTTTTTTTTGCTGGATTAATTTTCCCTGAAAATAGTCCTACAACTCCTCCTGCAAAAAGCAAGTCCTCATATGAATACACTGAAGAAAACGATGAAACACAAACAAGCGATGTCAGACGTATTGCAGAGTGGGAACAATTGTGCTGGTCGACTGCGCTATTGATTCCGTCGGAAAAACGGAAACCTGCCGGA
Organism: Rhinoderma darwinii; assembly: GCF_050947455.1. NCBI lineage: Eukaryota > Metazoa > Chordata > Amphibia > Anura > Rhinodermatidae > Rhinoderma > Rhinoderma darwinii. The sequence continues at coordinate 5,122,677 of NC_134692.1, forward strand.
ATGGTGACGCACAGAAGCAATTAGCAATGTTTCCGTCACCATTGATATCAATAGATCGATGGCTGTGGTTTCAGTTTGACTTTCCGTTGCGGGTTTCACCTGACGGAACCCCGGAACGGAAAGCCAACGCTGGTGTGAACAGGCCCTAACCCACAGCGGTCCTTACACGCACACACCACGCTGCCCCCGCACTTGGTGATCTTTTTGCTTTGGTTCCGGCTCAAAAGAGACAAAACAAATGGTAGACGTTCAGCGGGAGACGGAGGCCCCGCACCAAACGTCTGCCGAGTGAGTACTGAGCGATGTGAGACGCCGTAAAATGTCCAATATAAAACCACGTAAAAACCAAACCTCAGAGGAGGCTTCAGTCTTCTGTAAATCCTGGTATCATGAAAAGTTCTGCAACTTTCTAGGGGCCTGTTCACATTTCCGTTGAGGGGTTCTGTCTGAGGTTTCCCTCGGGTGAACCCCTCAACGGAAAGGCAAACAGAAACCTTATCATCCGTTTTCGTCACCATTGATATCAAACATTGCTAATGGTTTCCTTTCGTCACCATTCCGGCAGGTTTCCGTTTTTTCGACGGAATCAATAGCGTAGTCGACTGCGACGGAACCGCTCACCGGAAAGCCAACGCTGATGTGAACAGGCCCTTGACTTTGTGTTTAAATTTATTTCCAAGATCTCTGTTTGCTGTCAGTGCACTGAAACATTGTTTAGAGGCTGAAAACCCCCATCATACCTAGTTCTGCTCACACAGCTGATGGGTTTATTACCATGTAGAGCTAAAAGGAGTAAAAGGTCAGCGGGTAAATATCGAGCCATTGCTGTGTTTAGTTCACCGAGGATTGCTGTGACTGAAACATTGTAACAACTAATAAGCCCTCAGCTGTGCCAGCAGGACTAGGATGGGTATTCAATCTCTAGGTGCAATTGGGAATGCCGAAGGTTCACTGACAGCAAGCAGAGATCTTGAATATGGTAAAGAATTTAAACACAAAGTCTATTAGAAAGTTCCAGAACTTTTCATGATCCATTGATAAGGCTTTATATCCAGAAGACTGGACGACCCTGTTAGCGACGGTGCCACGCATGCCGTATAGACCGTCCTCCAGCCGTATACAGCTACGGATATATACGGGGATGGGACTACGTACAATTCAGGGGCGGTTACTTACATTTACACGGAAAGCTTGCACACTGTTATCCAGAAGGAGAATATTGCACAGCACCTCTGTGCTCTGTCTGTCTCGGGCCTGCTCCGATGCTCGTACATTGTAGGTTCTGCCGGCAGGCAATCGGAAACGTGCGCTCATTACTGTCCACACAAAGTCTGGGAAGAGAAGGAGGAGAAAAGACGTAAGACACAAAAGCCTCCAACACCGCGGATTTACCACGACCACGACATCCGGTCACCCGCAATGGATCGTGTGAATGGGACGGGGGCGGCTACGAGGCAAAGCGCCGGGGGGCACGTCTGCAACATCACGACACGAAAACTGCTGTTATGCAGCAACGCAAGTCAGTCGCACTCTCAACGTTTGGGATGCTCGTCAGCTGCGCCAAAGTCAAATACACACTTTTTTACTATTATTCTTTTTTATTTTTACATAGACAACAGTGAAACCAATCCAACCAACAATCCTCAGAACGGCAGTGGGAAGGTTTGACGCACAAATCCGGTGTGACCGGGGTCTTAAATCAATAAGAAAACGGAATCGTTTGCGTCACCGTGAGAGGTTTGCGTCGTCTGCAGGGACACGATAACTACACAACCTCACAAGTTGGCAGATTTCACGTCCCTCGTGCGTCACAGCTCAGCGCTATATTAATACTTCTATACAGTATAGCAGCGAGAGTCTGTGACGTCTGCCGCGTGCCCTGAATGTCGTGATGATTTTTTCCTCGTGTTTGGATGGAGTTTTGAAAACCTGATCAGCAGCATTGTTCGGTAAATTATCGACCATTTTCCGCGTGGAATCGGCACCGAAAATCCGCAACATGAGCCCCTATAGTTCCAGACGACAGTCCCATGTGGCCACTCGGGTCTATTTCTTATGGGATGATTTACAAATAACCTATAAGATCTTATTGATGATGTGTCCTGTGTGTACAAACACAGATTACAATACAATTACAAGGGGCGGGCCTTTGTATATAGGGGCCCTCAGGGGCCCATTGTATATAGGGGCTTTCCAGGGGCCCGGATGTGTAGCTGGAGATCGTCTCAGTTCACACACTAACTTTTGATACAGGTTTCAGTTAGACGTCCTCTCCCTTTAGGCTCCTGTCCTGCTTTTTGGGGACAGGGACTGCTGTAGAACGCTACGGAATATGTTGGTACTATATACTGTATATAGATAATCATATATATGTGTACCTGTATGTCAGGCTGCCTTCACTCATGTTTGTTCTGTGTTGACAGGTGACCGTAGTTTTTTTTCCGTCTGAATAGCGTAGCGCAAATATATGATTATCAATATACAGTATATAGTACCAACATATTCCGTCACGATATACAGCAGTCCCTGGCCCCAAAAAGCAGGACTGGAGTCTAAAGGGAGGGGAAGTATAACTGAAACCTGCATCAAAAGGCAAAGTGTGAACAGAGCCGGACAAATTCGACATAATATTTGCAGGGTATTTCTTATATCGCAGGCCAGGAGTATAACAGGCACCGCGCACCCTCACGCCGAGCTCTTCTATAGGGGAATATAAGTAACGCACTTACTTCAGGCTCCATATAGCGCATGTTACCGCCTGGTCTACACGGAGGGGGCTGCATGTTCCGGGTCAGAAAGTTGTAGAAACGCAGTCAAAACAACATTATGTAACCGCCGCTCCTTATCTGGTCTGCCCCGCGGTTTGGAAGGATAAAAAGTGAAGTTGAACGACTTCCTTAGTGAGGAGAAGATGGGATGTTTCCTTTAAGGAGGGGCGGCGTACAGCCGCTTATCAGTGCTAATGTCAACACTGTCTGCAATCAGACTTCCTGCAACACATCACACTGCTACAGCGGAGGAAACCGCAGGCCAGACGGGCTCTCCAGGACCCTTCACCGTCTGTAATAACTACAGTATTATATTATTTTTACACGCATCCAAGATGGCGCCTCCTCCTGGTGACCAATGTTCCTCTACAATGTCCGGTCTTCCGGGTTTTAATGATATCTTTATCTCTACATATTTCTTTATATAAAGCCGTAAAAAAAAAAAAAGTCACATTGTAATATAAACATGACTTATTTTGCTGCATTTTCCAGTTCCCTAAATGCAGTGTAAAGAATGGCGGACGACCTACTGGTTGTCATGTCTACAACCTGGGTCCAATTTACCTCTGTTCCCTATTAAACTTACATGCATACCCACAAATATAACATATATACATATGATCTGAAGGCAAACCTCCATCCTTTACACTGCAGGCTTCCTCCACAGAACTGGGGAACGGTACAAAGTAGAAACAACGTTTATATTAGAAAATGACTTATCACGATGTCCAAAATAAGATGAACCTTCAGACAGGACATTTTATTACAAGAGGCAAGTTCTGCTTGAGTCAGTCTCGGATCCCCTCTATCTGTAACTTTTGAAGAACGAGGGGCCCACATTGCACAGGGGCCCTTGGCGGTCTGTGCCCGCCACTACCTGAATGGTATGACAATCTACAACTTGTAGCCCGTCAGATGCCGCTTGTAGACCACTATTATACATTTAGCGCTTGTTCCTACTGCTGTGCCTGGGCAAGTGTCAGTCTTTACTGTATCCCTGGAATTTTATACCAGCACCAGGAAGATCAGGATGAACGACACACACTGGAAGTGAAGTGACAATCAGAAAGCAACGATTCAACTGCAACCGCAAAACTTGAATAATAATTTCCGTATGAATGGAAAGGTTAAGTTCTTAGAAATACTATGATCTGTATCCAGAATTCATCTTCCCCGGGGGACGCCGGCACGGACTGGTTAATGATACAGATTTATGCATTGGATTTAGGGAACGCAGAAGAAAACCATATTTGTGTGTGCAAACACTACATCAGCTCTGCTACGCGGATGGGAAGACGCCGGCGCGGGCCTGAAATGATAACCAGTGGGAGGTTTAATAAAACTTTAATGAGTCGATGGCCTGACACGGCTCCCCCGGATCGAGGAGTGAAATTCACAGATGATTGATGGGCAGAAAGCAGAACGGAGATGTGATGAGATTGGTGATGTGATTATAGGAGCGCTGAAGCAGTAAAATCACCTGCCAGCTCCGCAGCGACATCCGTATTATACACAGCAGAACATATCACAGGATCACCTAAAGGGGTCCTCCGACCACTAACATTGATGGTATATAGATAGGAGATCTCATCCATGTCCGATTAGTGTCGGGTTGATCTCTGGGGGTCCCATTGAGGTCTAGAACAAAGGGCGCTGCTTATCTCCGGCCTCTGTGTCTGGTACTAAAATACATACAAGATAATGGGTTTGAGATGCGGTTTATTACACGGTGCAGAGTGAGAGAAGCAGAAGGCATTACTGTAGTTTACAGAGCGCTGGGGCCCCTGCTTCTAGAGATCAGTGGGGGCCCTGGAGGTCAAACTCCCACCAGACTATCTCCTATTACATGATTGGATGTGGAATTTGTTGCCTGTATTATTACCCAGCGGTTACAGTCATCTATAGAATGTGGCCCCTCAACAACACACCGGAGGGGCCGGCACTATGCACACCACAAACAGGACCCCCAGCTGCCCACCCAAACCTGGGCATAAGAGCATGGCGGCACTGCTACAGTGGGCATTGCTCAAACCGATAACGGATGAGGGAACGCTGGTCAATTGCTCGCTGTGTGCACATTATGAATCAGGGAAGCGACAGACGCGCCATTCACACCCATCAACAACCGGGAGATCCCGACCATGACCTGACGGCAGCGCACACTCATCCAGCGCTGTGAGGGGGACTGTATAAGACATCCCCAATAGATGTAGGGGTGCCCGTACAAGCAGCACTGTGTCTGTAGTGTAGTTTGAAATATGCAATACAAGCCGCACAACTAGACACCACATCACAAAGCCCCATATGGAATTTGCCACGCAGAACGCGGGTAATAAGTGGATTTACACGGGCCATTAGTGTGCCACGCGGTCAAAACTGCCATTACTAGTGTTAGGGTATATTCATACATAATAGTTGAGCTAAAAACTGCATTTTTTCAATGCCTCTTAGGCCTCATGCACACGACTGTAGTGGTGTCACCCGCGGCCGCCCGCAAATCACGGGCCGTGCACATGGCCGTATTAATTTCAACGTAATAAGACACGGCCGACCTTTTTGCGGTCCAGACTCCTGGGCAATGCACGGACCGTGTAAACCAGTCTTCTGCATGGGCCCATTGAAATGAATGGGACCGCAATTCATCTGCAGATTTGCGGGTGAGTTGCAGCGGCAAAAATACGTTTGTGTGCATGAGGCCTTACTGCACCCCCGCAGTGAGAACTTTGAATGCAGCAGAGTTGGAGCCTGCGCTGCGCCACTCCATTAAAAGTCTCTGGGACGGATGGAGACAGCAGAGCGCAGCGCCCGGATGTTTCCGTCAGCTCCATAGATATTGGATGGAGCGCAGGCGCACGCTCGACTGCCGCTCCATTCAATGTTTTCCTCCTGCAGAGGGTGCAGTGATGAGGAACGGGAGGCGTGGGGGGGGGGGGTACAGGCCCACCAGTACTAGTGATCGGTGGGGGTCCCAGTGATCACATTTATCTAAATATTAATCTTGGGACAACTCCAAGTCTTTCCTTCGTTTTGAGTCATTCGGGCCACTGCCAACATGGTCACCTTTTAACTCCCACAGGAGTGGTCGTTATCCAGCTTTCCTAGAGCCCTGAATGGCAATCTGCCGAGTTATGAAAAACAAGCAGATAGACAGGATGTATCCCTGGATATGGTATTAATGCCATTCAGGGTTCTGGGAAAGCTGGGAGATGGGGGAGGTGTGAAGGCAGCAACGTCTAGTGACCCGGCTTTTGCTGCAGCAAATCAATATATAAACACAACATTTAACAATTTGACAGACGAGGACAGAGATTTGGGAACTTTTATTTTTTAGAGGAATTCTCTCTCATCATTATCTTATGAATTCCCGGAGTTGAAATGATGAATCTTAAAACCACAATACAAGAAGCCCCTCTGATCCCCGCGACACGTCAGTCCCGGGGGCTCCCTCTTCAGTCAGGACTGGGTTATATTTGTTACTGGGACAGATCATGAATATGACGTCACTCAGCTTTCCCACGCTCCTGAAAGGCAAATTGGCCACGTCTTTGCACGGTTATACATCACTGGATATTGGGGAGGTTTTCTACTCAGGACTCTTGGAAAGCTGGGTGACAACCGCCGTGATGAAGCGTCGGCCTCCTAGATGCAGGTCTTGTGGTAAAGTCGCATTCCTCATCTTTATTCCGGCCGCTGCGCTCTTCTTTTTGTGCGCAGGTTTCCATGTTGGACTGGGAGGAGCTTCATATAAAGCTGTAACTGTTTGTTCACAAGTTTTTCTGGCACATTTTTTTCAGAATTGCCCCGAAACTGTGACGTTTGGCCGCGATACTTTCAAAAAACACAATATGACTGCACTGGGTGAACACACCCTAAAAGTTTGTTGGTCTGGTGCCAGAGATCCTGATCACCCAGATGAGACAGTGGTCCTATGCTGGATTACCGGAATCTCCGATAGTCTGACACGTGCCTCCCATACACAGAGCGTTCACAACCTCCGTAATATCCGCCTCAGCGCTTCAACACCCCCTAAAGTGTGAACCCCAATGGAAGAAATGGATGTGCTCTGTAGGCAGGTATTATAGTATGATTCAGGTTTGCTGGATAATCCGAATTTTATTGGATTAAAGGGTTATTCCCATCATATCAAGTGACGGCATATCCCCAGGATATAGGGGTGGGGGTCTGTCCTCCGGGACCCCCACTACTGCTGAGAATGAAGGTGCTGCAGCGACGCTCCTGGCCACATTCACTTGAATCGGGTGACGCTGCTGTTCTCTAGTGTGTGGCCGGGCGCCGCTGTGCAGGGAAAACAGGGCTAAAGCAGCCCCTTCATCCTCCGGATCAGAGGGGACCCCCCACCGATCATAAAGTAACGGCATATCCTAGCAATACGCCATCAGTTTATAGGTTAGGAGTCCCCTCATACATATTTGTCAGATCTCCCTGGCGTTTTGCCTGTTATCGGCTCATGAACACTTCTGGTGCTGAACGTATGGATGTGTTTTCTTAGCACGGATTTGTGAGGAATTCTACAGACAAAAAACCTCTACGTGCCTCCATATTAAGTCCGGAGTCATACAGAGGTACAGCAGAGCCCCGTGCACCTCCATACAAAACCTTGTCGTGCTAAGGTCATGTGCATGAGGCCCGTACGGCAGAGATTTATCCTCTTTTGTTGGGTACCCCAATATTTATATAACAGAGGTTCCTTAGACTTGGTTAAAGGATCCATCAAAGACGACAAGAGTCGTCACAGTTCAGGTAGGTTCACAAAAGTACACAGCATATCTGGCCTGTTCCCCTCAGGGAATTCCAGCCGAAAAATTGTGCCAAATAGTGGTGCCGTTTTTCAGTCGGAACGTCCGCTGCGGAAAACAGCAGGTTAAAAAAGAAAAAAAAAAGAAAAACATACTAACCCATCGTCATGGTGATGAATCCCTGACCTCCTGGGATGACGTTTTACCCCATGTGACCGCTGCAGTCTGGGATTGGCTGCAATGGTCACATGAGATGAAACGGGATCCCTGGAGGCCGGCCTGGACACAGAGATCGGGGTTAGTATGGTACATTTTTTCCAGAGTTTTGATTTTTTTCAGCAGAATCATCGCTTTTCCGCCGCAAAAATGGCAACATCTGCTATTTGTTTGTGGGCTTTACCTTCCCATTAATTGGATGCAACAGAAAAGCAGCAATTCCGACACATAAATTGACATGCTGCGGATATTAAAAAAACGCATTGCAGGTCAATTTGTGAACTTTTTTTGTGTTTTTTTTTTACGCAGCGTGGATGAGAATTGTTCAAATCTCATCAGCTCTGCTGCAACTGTAATACGCTGCGAATTTTACGCAATGAAATCCATTGCAGAAATGTCGCAATATTTACGCTATGTGTGAACTTACCCTAAGGCAACATTCATACAAAGGAGATTCCTCGCTGAAACGTCTGCCGGGGCGCATGAACGTGCATCGCTTTCTATCCCGGAGACGTGTCCGGTCTGAGATGGTGAACAACGGACGGCGATTTCACTTTATTTCACATTTCCGTTATTATTCTGCAGGAAATATTCCCACCCCTCGTACCTGCCGTGCGTTGCCTGTTCTGTCCTGACTGATATATGACGGGATATAATCACTGGCGCTAAATTCAAATACGACCTTATTCCAAACACGGCGCACATCTTGTATACACAGCGCCATACTGGTCGCCAGCGATCCGACCCTCATAATGAATGTGGGCCAGTAGAACAAAAACGAATGAGCTGGAATGTGAATTGTATGAATGCGGAGAAACGCTGAGTGCGGCCATATGTAAACCGGGCCACGTGACGGAGCAGATGTCCAGATCCACCGACTCTTCTGTGATAACCCAGTGACCTAGATTTGCGTTCTCGCCGTCTCCATTCATGTAACAATCACACACAGATACACAGTGATCCTGAGCCGCTAGATGGTCTGTCCTAAAAAAAAAAAGTCGTCGTCATTTTGATTTGGTCTTTTTTCACATTTCTGGAAATGAGCAGCGGCAACAAAGTAACACAATAGAAAGCGCTGACATGAAGGTGCAAACACGCTGCCGGCAGCCATTGCACACGACACGGCTGTAGTCACATCACTCAGCATGGAGGATGGGAGTTCACACGCGCCGACATTCCTGAGCTGCAGGTTACCTTAGAAACTACCGGATACCTTCATGTTCCACCGCAGAAGTTACTCCACCCTGCTGCTCGGACAGAATACGAGGTCCCTTTAAGACGAGTGAGAACAGAGACTGTGCCCTGCAGACCCCGTATGCCAACACCTCCTCTGACTCTGAACTGCCAGGTTGTATCTGCGCTGTATAGTGGTTACCCACAGGGGCATCATGGGTCTATTCTGCATGTCTCCGCCCACTGTCCCAAAATGTGTAGTCGAGAGCCCCCCCATACGCCAGGACTGTATATTACATAACAGAGAGGGTCTCCAACTGCTGCAGAACTACAACTCCCAGCATGCCCTGATAGTTTCCATCGCTGTCCCCCTGCAGTTACTGTTACAGTAAAGTTCCTACATTGTAGCAGCTCATGGTTATCTTCAGGACACCTATTCTTCCATCTTAGCAAATAGGTGCCCGGCTCTACCCTCTTACATTTCCCTACTAAGGAGTCCTTCCACAACAGCGCGATCATGTGACAGACTCCGCTCAGCGTCGCTACTGAGGATACGCCGTAAAGTAGCAAATCTAGCAAACAGCGCCAGGCAGCTGCTGCCAAGGAGACAAGATCATGGGGTGCATCATGACACGCACATGACGGGAACAAAGTTTTACCTCCGCAAATCAATAGTCAGACCGCATGCAGAGGATTGGGTGTAAGACATAGCAGAGCTAGAGCGGTGTGAGACTTGGAAATCAGAGTTATGAATGAAACCGCTGGACTGCAGTGTGTAAATATTATATCAGTGGACAGTACAGAGATCTCAAATATATACCCAGGACTGTAAAAATAGCAAGGGGGCGACCACTACAGAGGAGAGAAGGATTCTACACCATAGACAAGGATTCTTTACAGTAAGAGCAGTCACACTAGGGAACCTCTACTGTAAGAGCAGTCACACTATGGAACCTCTACTGTAAGTGCAGTCACACTATGGAACCTCTACTGTAAGAGCAGTCACACTATGGAACCTCTACTGTAAGAGCAGTCACACTATGGAACCTCTACTGTAAGAGCAGTCACACTATGGAGCCTCTACTGTAAGAGCAGTCACACTATGGAGCCTCTACTGTAAGTGCAGTCACACTATGGAACCTCTACTGTAAGAGCAGTCACACTATGGAGCCTCTACTGTAAGTGCAGTCACACTATGGAACCTCTACTGTAAGAGCAGTCACACTATGGAACCTCTACTGTAAGAGCAGTCACACTATGGAACCTCTACTGTAAGAGCAGTCACACTATGGAACCTCTACTGTAAGATCAGTCACACTATGGAACCTCTACTGTAAGAGCAGTCACACTATGGAACCTCTACTGTAAGAGCAGTCACACTATAGAACCTCTACTGTAAGAGCAGTGACACTATGGAGCCTCTACTGTAAGAGCAGTCACACTATGGAACCTCTACTGTAAGAGCAGTCACACTATGGAACCTCTACTGTAAGAGCAGTCACACTATGGAACCTCTACTGTAAGAGCAGTCACACTATGGAACCTCTACTGTAAGAGCAGTCACACTATGGAACCTCTACTGTAAGAGCAGTCACACTATGGAACCTCTACTGTAAGATCAGTCACACTATGGAACCTCTACTGTAAGAACGGTCACACTATGGAACATCTACTGTAAGAGCGGTCACACTATGGAACCTCTACTGTAAGAGCAGTCACACTATGGAACATCTACTGTAAGAGCAGTCACACTATGGAACCTCTACTGTAAGAGCAGTCACACTATGGTGCCTCTACTGTAAGAACAGTCACACTATGGAACCTTCACTGTAAGCAGTCACACTATGGAGCCTCTACTGTAAGAGCAGTCACACTATGGAACCTCTACTGTAAGATCAGTCACACTATAGAACCTCTACTGTAAGAGCAGTCACACTATGGAACATCTACTGTAAGAGCAGTCACACTATGGAACCTCTACTGTAAGATCAGTCACACTATGGAACCTCTACTGTAAGAACAGTCACACTATGGAACCTCTACTGTAAGATCAGTCACACTATGGAACCTCTACTGTAAGAGCAGTCACACTATGGAACATCTACTGTAAGAGCAGTCACACTATGGAACCTCTACTGTAAGATCAGTCACACTATGGAACCTCTACTGTAAGAGCAGTCACACTATAGAGCCTCTACTGCAAGAGCAGTCACACTATGGAACCTCTACTGTAAGAGCAGTCACACCATGGAACCTCTACTGTAAGAGCAGTTACACTATGGAACCTCTACTGTAAGAGCAGTCACACTATAGAACCTCTACTGTAAGAGCAGTCACACTATGGAACCTCTACTGTAAGAGCAGTCACACTATGAAACCTCTACTGTAAGAGCAGTCACACTATGGAACCTCTACTGTAAGAGCAGTCACACTATGGAACCTCTACTGTAAGAGCATTCACACTATGGAACCTCTACAGTCACACTATGGAGCCTCTACTGTAAGAGCAGTGACACTATGGAACCTCTACTGTAAGAGCAGTCACACTATGGAACCTCTACTGTAAGAGCAGTCACACTATGGAACCTCTACTGTAAGAGCAGTCACACTATGGAACCTCTACTGTAAGAGCAGTCACACTATGGACCCTCTACTGTAAGAGCAGTCACACTATGGAACCTCTACTGTAAGAGCAGTCACACTATGGAACCTCTACTGTAAGAGCAGTCACACTATGGACCCTCTACTGTAAGAGCAGTCACACTATGGAACCTCTACTGTAAGAGCAGTCACACTATGGAGCCTCTACTGTAAGAGCAGTCACACTATGGAGCCTCTACTGTAAGAGCAGTCACACTATGGAACCTCTACTGTAAGAGCAGTCACACTATGGAACCTCTACTGTAAGAGCAGTCACACTATAGAACCTCTACTGTAAGAGCAGTCACACTATGGAGCCTCTACTGTAAGAGCAGTCACACTATGGAACCTCTACTGTAAGAGCAGTCACACTATGGAACCTCTACTGTAAGAGCAGTCACACTATGGAACCTCTACTGTAAGAGCAGTCACACTATGGAACCTCTACTGTAAGAGCAGTCACACTATGGAACCTCTACTGTAAGAGCAGTCACACTATGGAACCTCTACTGTAAGATCAGTCACACTATGGAACCTCTACTGTAAGAACGGTCACACTATGGAACATCTACTGTAAGAGCGGTCACACTATGGAACCTCTACTGTAAGAGCAGTCACACTATGGAACATCTACTGTAAGAGCAGTCACACTATGGAACCTCTACTGTAAGAGCAGTCACACTATGGTGCCTCTACTGTAAGAACAGTCACACTATGGAACCTTCACTGTAAGCAGTCACACTATGGAGCCTCTACTGTAAGAGCAGTCACACTATGGAACCTCTACTGTAAGATCAGTCACACTATAGAACCTCTACTGTAAGAGCAGTCACACTATGGAACATCTACTGTAAGAGCAGTCACACTATGGAACCTCTACTGTAAGATCAGTCACACTATGGAACCTCTACTGTAAGAACAGTCACACTATGGAACCTCTACTGTAAGATCAGTCACACTATGGAACCTCTACTGTAAGAGCAGTCACACTATGGAACATCTACTGTAAGAGCAGTCACACTATGGAACCTCTACTGTAAGATCAGTCACACTATGGAACCTCTACTGTAAGAGCAGTCACACTATAGAGCCTCTACTGCAAGAGCAGTCACACTATGGAACCTCTACTGTAAGAGCAGTCACACCATGGAACCTCTACTGTAAGAGCAGTTACACTATGGAACCTCTACTGTAAGAGCAGTCACACTATAGAACCTCTACTGTAAGAGCAGTCACACTATGGAACCTCTACTGTAAGATCAGTCACACTATGGAACCTCTACTGTAAGAGCAGTTACACTATGGAGCCTCTACTGTAAGAGCAGTCACACTATGGAACCTCTACTGTAAGAGCAGTCACACTATGAAACCTCTACTGTAAGAGCAGTCACACTATGGAACCTCTACTGTAAGAGCAGTCACACTATGGAACCTCTACTGTAAGAGCATTCACACTATGGAACCTCTACAGTCACACTATGGAGCCTCTACTGTAAGAGCAGTCACACTATGGAACCTCTACTGTAAGAGCAGTCACACTATGGACCCTCTACCGTAAGAGCAGTCACACTATGGATCCTCTACCGTAAGAGCAGTCACACTATGGAACCCTCTACCGTAAGAGCAGTCACACTATGGAGCCTCTACCGTAAGAGCAGTCACACTATAGAACCTCTACCGTAAGAGCGGTCACACTATGGAACCTCTACCGTAAGAGCAGTCACACTATGGAACCTCTACCGTAAGAGCAGTCACACTATGGAACCTCTACCATAAGAGCAGTCACACTATGGAACCTCTACTGTAAGAGCAGTCACACTATGGAACCTCTACTGTAAGAGCGGTCACACTATGGAGCCTCTACTGTAAGAGCGGTCACACTATGGAACCCTCTACTGTAAGAGCGGTCACACTATGGAACCTCTACTGTAAGAGCGGTCACACTATGGAACCTCTACTGTAAGAGCAGTCACACTATGGAACCTCTACTGTAAGAGCAGTCACACTATGGAACCTTTACTGTAAGAGCAGTCACACTATGGAACCTCTACTGTAAGAGCAGTCACACTATGGAACCTCTACTGTAAGAGCAGTCACACTATGGAACCTCTACTGTAAGAGCAGTCTCACTATGGAACCTCTACTGTAAGAGCAGTCACACTATGGAACCTCTACTGTAAGAACGGTCACACTATGGAACATCTACTGTAAGAGCAGTCACACTATGGAACCTCTACTGTAAGAGCAGTCACACTATGGAACATCTACTGTAAGAGCAGTCACACTATAGAACCTCTACTGTAAGAGCAGTCACACTATGGAACATCTACTGTAAGAGCAGTCACACTATAGAACCTCTACTGTAAGAGCAGTCACACTATGGAACCTCTACTGTAAGATCAGTCACACTATGGAACCTCTACTGTAAGAACAGTCACACTATGGAACATCTACTGTAAGAGCAGTCACACTATGGAACCTCTACTGTAAGAGCGGTCACACTATGGAGCCTCTACTGTAAGAGCAGTCACACTATGGAACCTCTACTGTAAGAGCGGTCACACTATGGAGCCTCTACTGTAAGAGCGGTCACACTATGGAACCTCTACTGTAAGAGCAGTCACACTATGGAACCTCTACTGTAAGAGCAGTCACACTATGGAACCTCTACTGTAAGATCAGTCACACTATGGACCCTCTACTGTAAGAGCAGTCACACTATGGAACCTCTACTGTCACACTATGGAGCCTCTACTGTAAGAGCAGTCACACTATGGAACCTCTACTGTAAGAGCAGTCACACTATGGACCCTCTACCGTAAGAGCAGTCACACTATGGATCCTCTACCGTAAGAGCAGTCACACTATGGAACCCTCTACCGTAAGAGCAGTCACACTATGGAGCCTCTACCGTAAGAGCAGTCACACTATAGAACCTCTACCGTAAGAGCGGTCACACTATGGAACCTCTACCGTAAGAGCAGTCACACTATGGAACCTCTACTGTAAGAGCAGTCACACTATGGAACCTCTACCGTAAGAGCAGTCACACTATGGAACCTCTACCGTAAGAGCAGTCACACTATGGAACCTCTACCGTAAGAGCAGTCACACTATGGAACCTCTACCGTAAGAGCGGTCACACTATGGAGCCTCTACTGTAAGAGCGGTCACACTATGGAACCCTCTACTGTAAGAGCGGTCACACTATGGAACCTCTAATGTAAGAGCGGTCACACTATGGAACCTCTACTGTCAGAGCAGTCACACTATGGAACCTCTACTGTAAGAGCAGTCACACTATGGAGCCTCTACTGTAAGAGCAGTCACACTATGGAACCTCTACTGTAAGAGCAGTCACACTATGGAACCTCTACTGTAAGAGCAGTCAGACTATGGAACCTCTACTGTAAGAGCAGTCACACTATGGAGCCTCTACTGTAAGAGCAGTCACACTATGGAACCTCTACTGTAAGAGCAGTCACACTATGGAACCCTCTACCGTAAGAGCAGTCACACTATGGAACCCTCTACCGTAAGAGCAGTCACACTATGGAACCCTCTACCGTAAGAGCAGTCACACTATGGAGCCTCTACAGTAAGAGCAGTCACACTATAGAACCTCTACTGTAAGAGCGGTCACACTATGGACCCTCTACTGTAAGAGCAGTCACACTATGGAGCCTCTACTGTAAGAGCAGTCACACTATGGACCCTCTACTGTAAGAGCAGTCACACTATGGAACCTCTACTGTAAGAGCAGTCACACTATGGAACCTCTACTGTAAGAGCAGTCACACTATGGAACCTCTACTGTAAGAGCAGTCACACTATGGACCCTCTACTGTAAGAGCAGTCACACTATGGAACCTCTACTGTAAGAGCAGTCACACTATGGAACCTCTACTGTAAGAGCAGTCACACTATGGAACCTCTACTGTAAGAGCAGTCACACTATGGAACCTCTACTGTAAGAGCAGTCACACTATGGACCCTCTACTGTAAGAGCAGTCACACTATGGAACCTCTACTGTAAGAGCAGTCACACTATGGAGCCTCTACTGTAAGAGCAGTCACACTATGGAGCCTCTACTGTAAGAGCAGTCACACTATGGAACCTCCACTGTAAGAGCGGTCACACTATGGAACCTCTACTGTAAGAGCGGTCACACTATGGAACCTCTACTGTAAGAGCAGTCACACTATGGAGCCTCTACTGTAAGAGCAGTCACACTATGGAGCCTCTACTGTAAGAGCAGTCACTATGGAACCTCTACTGTAAGAGCAGTCACACTATGGAACCTCTACTGTAAGAGCAGTCACACTATGGAACCTCTACTGTAAGAGCAGTCACACTATGGACCCTCTACTGTAAGAGCAGTCACACTATGGAGCCTCTACTGTAAGAGCAGTCACACTATGGAACCTCCACTGTAAGAGCGGTCACACTATGGAACCTCTACTGTAAGAGCGGTCACACTATGGAACCTCTACTGTAAGAGCAGTCACACTATGGAGCCTCTACTGTAAGAGCAGTCACACTATGGAGCCTCTACTGTAAGAGCAGTCACTATGGAACCTCTACTGTAAGAGCAGTCACACTATGGAACCTCTACTGTAAGAGCAGTCACACTATGGAACCTCTACTGTAAGAGCAGTTACACTATGGAGCCTCTACTGTAAGAGCAGTCACACTATGGAACCTCTACTGTAAGAGCAGTCACACTATGAAACCTCTACTGTAAGAGCAGTCACACTATGGAACCTCTACTGTAAGAGCAGTCACACTATGGAACCTCTACTGTAAGAGCATTCATACTATGGAACCTCTACAGTCACACTATGGAGCCTCTACTGTAAGAGCAGTCACACTATGGAACCTCTACTGTAAGAGCAGTCACACTATGGACCCTCTACAGTAAGAGCAGTCACACTATGGATCCTCTACCGTAAGAGCAGTCACACTATGGAACCCTCTACCGTAAGAGCAGTCACACTATAGAACCTCTACCGTAAGAGCGGTCACACTATGGAACCTCTACCGTAAGAGCAGTCACACTATGGAACCTCTACCGTAAGAGCAGTCACACTATGGAACCTCTACTGTAAGAGCAGTCACACTATGGAACCTCTACTGTAAGAGCAGTCACACTATGGAACCTCTACTGTAAGAGCGGTCACACTATGGAGCCTCTACTGTAAGAGCGGTCACACTATGGAACCCTCTACTGTAAGAGCGGTCACACTATGGAACCTCTACTGTAAGAGCGGTCACACTATGGAACCTCTACTGTAAGAGCGGTCACACTATGGAACCTCTACTGTAAGAGCAGTCACACTATGGAACCTCTACTGTAAGAGCAGTCACACTATGGAACCTCTACTGTAAGAGCAGTCACACTATGGAACCTCTACTGTAAGAGCAGTCACACTATGGAACCTCTACTGTAAGAGCAGTCACACTATGGAACCTCTACTGTAAGAGCAGTCTCACTATGGAACCTCTACTGTAAGAGCAGTCACACTATGGAACCTCTACTGTAAGAACGGTCACACTATGGAACCTCTACTGTAAGAACGGTCACACTATGGAACATCTACTGTAAGAGCAGTCACACTATGGAACCTCTACTGTAAGAGCAGTCACACTATGGAACATCTACTGTAAGAGCAGTCACACTATAGAACCTCTACTGTAAGAGCAGTCACACTATGGAACATCTACTGTAAGAGCAGTCACACTATAGAACCTCTACTGTAAGAGCAGTCACACTATGGAACCTCTACTGTAAGATCAGTCACACTATGGAACCTCTACTGTAAGAACAGTCACACTATGGAACATCTACTGTAAGAGCAGTCACACTATGGAACCTCTACTGTAAGAGCGGTCACACTATGGAGCCTCTACTGTAAGAGCAGTCACACTATGAAACCTCTACTGTAAGAGCGGTCACACTATGGAGCCTCTACTGTAAGAGCGGTCACACTATGGAACCTCTACTGTAAGAGCAGTCACACTATGGAACCTCTACTGTAAGAGCAGTCACACTATGGAACCTCTACTGTAAGATCAGTCACACTATGGACCCTCTACTGTAAGAGCAGTCACACTATGGAACCTCTACTGTCACACTATGGAGCCTCTACTGTAAGAGCAGTCACACTATGGAACCTCTACTGTAAGAGCAGTCACACTATGGACCCTCTACCGTAAGAGCAGTCACACTATGGAACCTCTACTGTAAGAGCAGTCACACTATGGAACCTCTACTGTAAGAGCAGTCACACTATGGACCCTCTACCGTAAGAGCAGTCACACTATGGAACCCTCTACCGTAAGAGCAGTCACACTATGGAGCCTCTACCGTAAGAGCAGTCACACTATAGAACCTCTACCGTAAGAGCGGTCACACTATGGAACCTCTACCGTAAGAGCAGTCACACTATGGAACCTCTACCGTAAGAGCAGTCACACTATGGAACCTCTACCGTAAGAGCAGTCACACTATGGAACCTCTACCGTAAGAGCAGTCACACTATGGAACCTCTACCGTAAGAGCAGTCACACTATGGAACCTCTACTGTAAGAGCGGTCACACTATGGAGCCTCTACTGTAAGAGCGGTCACACTATGGAACCCTCTACTGTAAGAGCGGTCACACTATGGAACCTCTAATGTAAGAGCGGTCACACTATGGAACCTCTACTGTCAGAGCAGTCACACTATGGAACCTCTACTGTAAGAGCAGTCACACTATGGAACCTCTACTGTAAGAGCAGTCACACTATGGAGCCTCTACTGTAAGAGCAGTCACACTATGGAACCTCTACTGTAAGAGCAGTCACACTATGGAACCTCTACTGTAAGAGCAGTCAGACTATGGAACCTCTACTGTAAGAGCAGTCACACTATGGAGCCTCTACTGTAAGAGCAGTCACACTATGGAACCTCTACTGTAAGAGCAGTCACACTATGGAACCCTCTACCGTAAGAGCAGTCACACTATGGAACCCTCTACAGTAAGAGCAGTCACACTATAGAACCTCTACTGTAAGAGCGGTCACACTATGGACCCTCTACTGTAAGAGCAGTCACACTATGGAGCCTCTACTGTAAGAGCAGTCACACTATGGACCCTCTACTGTAAGAGCAGTCACACTATGGAACCTCTACTGTAAGAGCAGTCACACTATGGAACCTCTACTGTAAGAGCAGTCACACTATGGAACCTCTACTGTAAGAGCAGTCACACTATGGAACCTCTACTGAAAGAGCAGTCACACTATGGACCCTCTACTGTAAGAGCAGTCACACTATGGAACCTCTACTGTAAGAGCAGTCACACTATGGAACCTCTACTGTAAGAGCAGTCACACTATGGAACCTCTACTGTAAGAGCAGTCACACTATGGAACCTCTACTGTAAGAGCAGTCACACTATGGACCCTCTACTGTAAGAGCAGTCACACTATGGAACCTCTACTGTAAGAGCAGTCACACTATGGAGCCTCTACTGTAAGAGCAGTCACACTATGGAGCCTCTACTGTAAGAGCAGTCACACTATGGAACCTCCACTGTAAGAGCGGTCACACTATGGAACCTCTACTGTAAGAGCGGTCACACTATGGAACCTCTACTGTAAGAGCAGTCACACTATGGAGCCTGTACTGTAAGAGCAGTCACACTATGGAGCCTCTACTGTAAGAGCAGTCACTATGGAACCTCTACTGTAAGAGCAGTCACACTATGGAACCTCTACTGTAAGAGCAGTCACACTATGGAACCTCTACTGTAAGAGCAGTCACACTATGGACCCTCTACTGTAAGAGCAGTCACACTATGGAGCCTCTACTGTAAGAGCAGTCACACTATGGAACCTCCACTGTAAGAGCGGTCACACTATGGAACCTCTACTGTAAGAGCGGTCACACTATGGAACCTCTACTGTAAGAGCAGTCACACTATGGAGCCTCTACTGTAAGAGCAGTCACACTATGGAGCCTCTACTGTAAGAGCAGTCACTATGGAACCTCTACTGTAAGAGCAGTCACACTATGGAACCTCTACTGTAAGAGCAGTCACACTATGGACGCTCTACTGTAAGAGCAGTCACACTATGGAGCCTCTACTGAAAGAGCAGTCACACTATGGAGCCTCTACTGTAAGAGCAGTCACACTATGGAGCCTCTACTGTAAGAGCAGTCACACTATGGAACCTCTACTGTAAGAGCGGTCACACTATGGAACCTCTACTGTAAGAGCAGTCACACTATGGAACCTCTACTGTAAGAGCGGTCACACTATGGAACCTCTACTGTAAGAGCAGTCACACTATGGAACCTCTACTGTAAGAGCAGTCACACTATGGAGCCTCTACTGTAAGAGAAGTCACACTGTCTGACTCTTGTTCACCATAACACAAAATGTTGGGGAACAGTTGGGCTATCCCCATATTGGACATTAGCCGAGTCCATCAAACAATACGTAACGTGTACGTCCAGCTATTGTCTCGTCCACCACAGAGGTCTTTAGACAAGGCACAAGATACAAAAGCTCAGAACTCCAGCGCAGAAGCCTCTCCAGGAAGAATTATCAGACGAAATGTCCAAATTCAACATCTCCCCTAGAATTTCGCCTCCTCAGCCATTGTACACGATTGCAGATAGCGCTCATCACTGTGGCCTCTCACACTATGAACCTTTCCGTACAAAGGACTCCAGTGTTTGGCAGATCCCTCGTCTCCGGATATTTACACACGGCGGAGGCCAGTACAGCCTGTAATCAGAGATTTCTCAATGAAACCAGAAAGGATGCGGAGAGCAGAGGAACGTGAATGAGGATGACATTTGCCACCACGCCAGCTCTCGTCACCGGTGAAATCCCCAGCACCACGCACGGAGAGCTCTGCTCCAGAACACAGCGCCGAAGTCTGCAGCCTGCGCACGATGACCGCTCATTGCAACAAGCACCGGGGGAGCACATTTCCTATTCCTTAGGAAAGTCATGCAGGATGGGGGAGGGGAGCCGGTGGGGTGACGGATCAGTCACACTGCTGATCATACACGGTCTGAATCTATGGCCCAGTGTGATGATTAGGGAGAATGTAATATTCCCCGAACACATTAGAAATTTCCATATGACCATGACACGATGAACGTGACCCTTCCCTTCTCTAGGGGGAAAACTGAAATCACTCATAGAAAGATCTGCTGGATGTAAATGTATCAGCAAAGTAACAAAGTAACGATCATCATCCAGTCAGTCTCCTCCCAGCTTGAAATGGCTGATAACAGGGAGCAAAAGAAAACAGTTTGCAAAAAAAACATCGCTTTATTCAACCTGCGCATTACACAGAGAACGTAGACGGAGGGTTCATTATAAACGGTTATATATGACATCGCCAGGCGCCGTATAACAATAATTCTAACGCATCGCCCCGTCATACATTTCTTGACGTCCAATGTGAACACTTCATGGATTGGTCATTTATATTCTCGCTATAAAGCAGCAGAAGAGAAGACATTTTCAATCAATCACTGAAGAACTTGGAGGAAAATGTCAGTGCAGTCCACAGAATCACTCCTATCATCCCCGTCCCCTGGAACTTACACTCTAATGATCACTGACAATCCCTTCCCCAAAAGCAGATCATCTCATCTCATACACAAGGTAATCACTCTCATCATCCCTGTCCCAAGGAGTTTATAATGTAATCTCTTCATCTCACACACAATGTGTCACTCCCATCATCCCTGTCCCCAGAAGCTCACAATATCATCTCCCTATCTCATGCACAATCACTCCCATCATCCCTGCCCACAGATTCCAAGCAGACATTGTCCCTGGTCAGATTTGGATTCTGTAACTACTGAGCCACCGTGTGTGAAATTCCTTATTATGCTGCAGTTTTGTGCCAGATTATCAGACTCTGGATGAATCGCAATCGAGTTATATTTTCTGCAAGAGCAACAGACAAAGAGACGAGCGCGAGTGATGGGCAATGATCTGGAGCTGCTGAAACCGGTCCCTGGATGTGACAGGAGCCGAATCCCTCAGGTTCACTTCACACATAATAAATAATCCAGAGAAGGGATTAGGGCCATGCAGGGGGGTCACCTTCTCCGCAATAACCACTTCCGAAACAAGTTATCCGGAGCGGACGGGGAGCCCATCATTAGACATGGTGCAGGTATTTCTGAGGACGAGCGTCTCCGACTACACAGCAGCAGACAGACGACGCTGCGGAGATCCCCCGTCTACGACCACCCTGATCCACCAGATCCATGGACTGAAACCTTCCTAATCCGCTCCCTGCAGGAGTCCAGTAGCCGGGAACGGCAGGGATTAGGAAGCGATATTTCTAGTTCACATCAAAGTCAATATCCCTGAACCTAAATTCACATTTTATTTATTGCTCAACTTAAAGGGGTCCTGGAAAATTCTGCAACCGTCTTAATGCATTTTATGTTTCAATTCCTCATCATTTCCAAGTTCTCCGACTGCGGTCAATAGAAAAACCTAGAGGCTGAAAACAGATCTAATACTTCTCACAGCTGAGGGTTTGCTACAATTGTATCTGGTCTAGACAAATTGACATGACTGATACATAAAGGGTAAATCCACACACCGTGTAAACATTGCAGAATTACCATCTGGATCTTCTGTGCGAGAATCCGCAACGCAGGTCAATTTCTGCACGTGTTTTCTGCGTTTTTTTTTTTCCTATCGTGTGAATGAGATTTAGTCAAATCTCATCCACTTTGCTGCTACTGTAAGGGTCAGTTCAGATGTTGCGTAAATACTGCAGAAAAGCAGAGTGGATGAGATAAAAACAAATCTGCGTATTTGCTGAGCGGAAAAAACACTCAGAAATTGACCCGCGGTGCAGAATTATATTCCGCAGGATGTCAATTGTATTTGCATAAACGCGGCTTATTTGTTGCAGGTTTTCCCTATTGAATTCAATGGGGAGGCAAAACCCGCAACAAATAGCAGAAGCTGCGTTTTTTGCGGCAGTTTCGCATGTGAATCCACCGCAAAAAACGCAACTCTGCGGAAAAAAAATAGATTCTATACTTACCTGGGAGTCTGTGTTTCTTCCTCCAGGCCGGCCTCCTGGGATGACGTTTTATCCCATGTGACCGCTGCAGCCAATCACAGGCCGCAGAAAAACTGTGCGGTTTTTCCGCCCGGAATTCCCTGCGGCACAAAGGGCGGATATGCTGCGTGCTGTTATGCAGTGTATACGCCCCGTGTGAACTCAGCCTAATACGACGTCGAATTTGCCCTGCGTGTGGCGATTGCCCTGTCAGTAACTTTATGCAGCCCGTACATGCAGATTTCAGCGGTCACTTATGTGTGATTGTTATGTCATTTAGGAGAACGTACATTTTTAACTGTACAGCGCTGGCATCGCACTGTGAGGAAGGAGTACAGCATATTAACGAGCTGCCAATCCCTCCGCCTGCCAATGGTTGCCAGCTTTCTCCCGATTACTGTGCATAGAAATAAAACGGTGAACGAGCGGCGGCTGGGCGAGGAAAATGTCCGCATAAAGTTGCTGACAAGTTCCCTTTAAGGCCATGTTCACATGTTCATCCGCTGACATTCTGCATCCAATGCAAGGGAATAGGATATTTTATACCCCATTCACATGCAGCGGGGGAAAATCCATGCGGGATAAAGACTGCACTCTGCATTTTACAGTCTGCAGCATGCTCATTATTTGGGAGGGGAAAAAAGCAGATCAGCCGCATTAAATTACAATGGTGTCAATCGGCATGTGGATCCGCCGGCACAACCTCCGCAGAAGTCCGAGTGTCCGCTTCAGATTATTCTATAAATCCACATCGGAACCAATGGCTAGAAACTTTTTCCGCAATCTCTGATGCCTTTTAGAACCGTGAATCACCTAGAGAACTCCAGAAAATTATTATAGACGTAGACTCGCTCCGCACAGGACGAGGCACGGGACGAGGCACAGGACGAGGCGCAGGACGAGGCTCGGCGTCTGAACGTTGGCGCTGCAATGAAGATAACGCGGACATGAAACATACGGTGGGACAGAAAGGGATTTCTCACTAATGGAAACGTCTCATCTGTAGTTTGTGGTTATCGATATCTCTCACTAACATGGAAGGTTTATGATCAATAGATTTAGACACGTTCCCCAAAATTGCCAAATATTGGAAAGATCTCCGTCCGCCGCCCTCAGCGGAAACGACTCAACATTAAGGACAATCATCTGTCTGAAAAAATCATCGCTTCTTTTCCCCAAAATCCCACAATTTTCTATAAAGCGGAATGAACGTCCAGAATCTCCCCATAAAGTCAGACGTTCCGACAATCACCGATCCCAACACCAAATATGAACCGCAGCAACAAGAACAGGTCGAATTGTCACCGCTATTTTCTGCTTGTTGTTCTCTTTGTATATACAGGCCGTGTACGGGACAATTCTGTCACAATGTGCTCGTCACGACGTCATTCCTTCTTTTCTGTAATTGACCGACTTCTATTAACTCAAAAATAATAATCCAAAAAAATAAAACGTTGGATTCCCAAAATCCTGAACCTGTAGACACAGCCTTACCTGCCCTGATACATTGTAACAAACTGTCAGAGCAGGAGAGAGATCGTGTTGCTCCTGTGTTCACCTCACAGGGGATTGTCCGTACTGAATACAACTGTAGCAAATCCTCAGCTGTGAGAAGTATAGGTAAGTTCACACAGTTTGCCAAGCAGAAAATATCTGCCTGCAAATTTCCTTTAGGATTTCGGAGGCTGTTATTAAAATTCAGGCAGTTTTTAAAGGCGTTTTTTTTTCTCGTTTGTTTGTTTTTAAAGGCACCTTATTATTGACCAAAAAAAGCATCAAAAACTACGTTGAACCGCGTGGCGCTGTTTTTTTCTTCCTCCCATTGATTTGAATGGGAGATTCCAGAGTAGAATCCGCTCCAAGATAGGGCAGGCTGGTTTTTGGATTTTTTTCAGCAAGTAGAAAAAAATCTCTCTTGAAAAAAAAAAAAAAGCCTCTGATCCCCAATGAAATCAATGGGAGACGGGTTTGGGGCGTTTCTTGAAATACACGTCAAAAAGCGTAAAAAAAAAACCCCTGAGTGAACGTACCGCTGTATTCACACGTTGGGGACTCGGTTAGGATTTAGGCGCAGATTCCACAACTAAGTCCTGACATTCCTCTGCCAATGTCTTCTATACCCCATACACCTGGTCCCGAAAAAAATTGTGTGTGGAATAATGAATGCACCGCAGCTTTAAAATCCACGACATGTTCGCTATTCAGCTGGCGATTTCTGCCGCGGATGACATTTAAATTGCACCTGACTGTGTGAGCATACAATACCCTTAGATCTGTACTAGCTGCCAGTGACTAGATGTTTCTATTCACTGACAGCAAGCAGAAATCCCCCAAAAAATAAAAAATTGTGTCAGGAATTTGACATTTTCATTACACAATGATCACGCGTTATTTACAGAAGACCGGACATAATGAATGGTCTGTGCAGGTGGAAAACTCGCTAAATATGGACGACAGCGCTGGAGTGAACGGCCGGTCACCAACTCTTCCGCCAGAACTCGGGTCCCTGCGTTATACAGGGGGAAATAAAAAAATAATAATCTGCAGAGGAGAAAAGCGGCAAAGTCAAAGAAGTGACATCGCAGGGCGGCCAACGAGCCTACGGATTTGGCGCCAGATTTTTTTTTTATATATCAAATGAGCTCCTGAATTTATCTAACTGGCTCCTAAAGACAATTGTAAAGGTGAAAACTCAATGGGCTGAGGATCAACCGAAAAACAACAGCAAAAGTGGTGAATCCTACAGTGCGGAGCGCGACCTCCAGGTATTTCTAGGGTTAGGCCTTATTCAGACGAACGCGTCCGTTTTGCGTCCACGTTTGTCATGCGTTGCAGTTCCGTGGGGCATCAGTTGTTGTTGTCAGTTTTGCTGCACATTTCTTTCGTTTTAATTTTTTTTATCATTTCATTTCTTATGAACTTGTGCGTGAACCACGGATGTGCGTCTGTGTGGTGTCCGTGATTTTCACGCACCCATTGACTTCAATGGGTGTGTGATGCGTAAAAAACACACAATAGGACATGCAGCGAGTTTCACGCAACGGAAAAACACTGCACGTCTGAATGGCCCCATTGAATTGCATGACGGTCGTTGTTTTAACGGCTGTCACACGGACGTGTATTCAGCGTTGGTGTGAATAAGGCCTTAGGGCTCATTCAGACTGGTCTGTGCTTCTGTGCATGGAAATCACGCCCAGCACACAAACCCATTGATTTCCATGGGGCCGTTCACACACGCAGGCGTTCTCACGTCCGTCGTATCAAACTCACTGCAGGTCCTATATTGGGGCGTTTTCATGCACCTACGCGCCCATGTGCGTGAAAACCACGGACGCACATCAATTCCATTGAAAACAAAAATAATTTGTGCTTTGCGAGCCCGTGAAAAATACCTGCCGCCCGCAAAGCAGATGCAATAACGCAACGCACACAGACCGGATTTACGCTCATGGGAATGAGGCCGACGTGATATTCAAACCGATTATAATAATTATATCCGGCTGAAAACCATGACTAGATCTCCATCCCCACCCCCGCGTGTAGGGAGGGGCCTAGGATTATGCAAACGCCTCTTTTTAAGCAGCACAGAGGAAGTCAGGATTCCTTCTCCAGAGGCAGAATTCTAATACTGCAGGAAGAGGAGAGAGCAGTGATCTGCAACAAGCGGCTCTCTGTGCTAAACGTGCATGAGGGCATGATGGGAGTTGTAGTTTCCCAGCAGCTGGAGAGCCACAGGTTGCCGACCGCTGAATTGGGGAAATCCCTTTATTGAAGGCACGGCCGTTACTCATCTGATGGGCAGGGGCACACGCATGGTAATTGGGCATTGGGTGGCACCGGGTTCTATAGCCGCCCTGCAGCATTGCTTTGGTACATTGTACAGGGCACAGCGGGCCGATTACCCGGCGGGGTCGGTGCTGCTCGTCTTGTACAGTCACAGATCACACCGAAAGCAAGAAATTTGTAATGCAAAGTAAGGCAGCGCTGATCCTCAGCTGCCGGTGACAAAGGGAAGGATCCCGCTGCAGAAACAATGACGTCACCTTATGGCCACGGACTCCCATAAACTCCACCGATCAACATTGCCGAAAAACACAGGCAGCAAATCAATGCACAAGAATAATGACCAACCATAGGGGAATAAAAAGGTAGAAGATCCACGGGTAATCGGAGGGGGGGCTCTGCGCTGCAGGCAGCGGGGTGTCTATGTGGCTCTAGGTAACATCAAAATCGGAGCGCAATCTGGGGGTGTGCATGCAGGGAGAGGGGTGCATGCAGGGGGTGCATGCAGGGGGAGCGGGGTGTGCATGTAGGGGGTGTGTATGTAGAGGGTGTGCGCATGCAGGGGGTGTGTATGTAGGGGGTGCATGCAGGGAGAGGGGTGTGTGCATGCAGGGGGGTGCATGCAGGGGGAGCGGTGTGTGCATGCAGGGAGAGGGGGTGCATGCAGGGGGAGCGGTGTGTATGTAGGGGGTGTGTATGTAGGGGGTCCATGCAGGGGGTGTGTATATAGGGGGTGCATGCAGGGGGTGTGTATTTAGGGGGTGCGTATGCAGGGGGAGGGGTGTGTGCATGCAGGGGGTGTGTATGTAGGGGGTGCATGCAGGGGGAGGGGTGTGTGCATGCAGGGGGTGTGTATGCAGGGGGAGGGGTGTGTATGTAGGGGGTCCATGCAGGGGGTGTGTATTTAGGGGGTGCGTATGCAGGGGGAGGGGTGTGTGCATGCAGGGGGTGCATGCAGGGGGAGGGGTGTGTGCATGCAGGGGGTGTGTATGTAGGGGGAGGGGTGTGTGCATGCAGGGGGTGTGTATGTAGGGGGTGCGTATATAGGGAGAGAGGATGCATGCTTACATTCCCACAGGACACGGACAGAACATACACTTTACCTTCATATAAGAGCCACTTTTTGCAGTTTGTGGTGAGGAAATGGGTCTCCCAGCTGCACCAATGTCGGGGGCGGGGGTCTTGCTCCGGACCCTCAGTCGCACCGGGGTCTCGGAGGAGGCAGAAGTCTCAGCACATGGAGCCTCATGCTTCCAGGGATTATCATGGGTGAGGAGGGGAAGCGACTAGGAGATAGAGGGGGAGGGGTGGCCGCTATACAGACAGAGGGGCAGAGGGCAGATATGTGGGTGCTGCCACTATACCAGTCACTAACGGCTGAGAGACGTGGGGGCCCCTGGGGGTGGAGAGATCTATAGGTGCCTGCAGGAACAGCACACAGGTGAGCAGCTACAGGTATGCCGAGGATATTATAATCTATAGAAGTGTGTATAGGCAAAGGCTGTGGAGCTGCAGCTACAATGTATCTATAGGTGTCTGGCAGCTACAATGTATCTATACAATAATGTATCTGAGGAAACAAAGGACAAGGTGTGAGCCCTGGGATAACAATATAGGAGATCTATAGAGGACTATGAATATGAATGGACGTCAGAGGGGAGATATTGGGCCAGATCTACAGGACAGTCACAGCATACAGATATATAGGTGACAGGTGAGTGTTCTAAACACGTACAGATGACAGGCAGAAGTCCCAGCAGAGGGCGGGAGGCAATGATCTATAGGTGACAGGCAGAAGTTCACTCCAGCAATAACAGTTAACACAGTATGGATCTATAGGTGACCGTACCTGCTGATGTGACACTGAAAGATGTCTATATATCCCAGCAGATGGCAAATAATAAGAGGGGTGTATATAAAATTGGGGGTGATGCTATAGATCTGGGTGGCAGTTATTGCTGGGCTTTATAACGCTACAGGTGACAGGACAAAATCTATAGGTGACGCAGGGACGGTCTGAACGTGGAAAAATATGGGGGTGGTAGATTTCTTGAGGAGTCTAAGTGACAGGAAGTGGTTATACGATACAAGCAGTAGGGTGGATTGTGAGGAGGGGTGAAAAACTATAGGTGACAGGTCTAAATATTGCAGGGTGGAAATCTATAGGTGGCCGGTATATTGCAGGGTGGGGAGATCTACAGGTGACAGTAGGTCTATATATATATAGTAGGGTGGGGAGATCTATAGGTGACAGGGGGTCTGTATATTGCAGGGTGGTGAGGGGATCTATAGGCGGCAGGGGAATTTTATGTTCCAGGTGCTGGCTGCAGGGGTCTCTGTATATCCAGGCAGCAGAAGAAGACTGTGGATGTATAGCTGGTCGGCTCTATATATATTCCAGATGTATATCTATAGGTGACGGCGGTCTCTGTATATCCAGGTCACATATGGATCCAGCAGATGATTGCAGGGGTCTCCGTATATCCAGCACCTCTAGATACTGGGGAGGAGATCTATAGGCGGCTGCAGGTGGCGGCTCGGTAAGTGGCGGCTGCAGGTGGCGGCTCGGTATATCCAGGCTGCGTCTCTTAGTTGTGGTGTCCGGGTCGCTCTCGCTCGTTACGTCGGGGTGTCCGGGGCCCCGGCCCGGGGGGATGTGTGGGCTCCGGCCTCGGTGTGTCACTGCTCCCCCCGCCCTCAGGCCGCAGCATAGCAACGGGACATGGCGCAGTGATCGCACAATCTCGCGAGAACTGGCCGCGGCGATGACGTCACCAGTGTAACCCGTTCTCGTCTCCTCCTGTACGGTGAATGGGATGTGTTACCGTATCCGCTCTACGAGGAGGACATGGGGTGCCCGATACACCGGCACACGGCGCCCCTCACAGCCACCTTACAGCACCGGCATCTCGTCACATCCCAGCGTATACCGCAGCGACACCTGGAGGACGGGGCGAGCACTGCAGCCCACTCTTATTTATACATAAAATTATTATGTATATTATATTATTCTTCATTATCATTTGTATTGTTTATATTATTATTTATTATTATTATTATTATTATTACTTCTGCAGTTATTTGTATTTAATAAAACTTTCCTTCTTTTTATTCGGTTTCCTACGCTCAGCCTGTGCATCAGGAAAGTTTCTACTCCACGTGCCAAAGGAGGCCCTTTTGGCATTTGTCAGGCCGGGAAATCCCTTGACATAAGTCCCCATTAGTTACTCCTCTGATCCAATGGAGAAGAAAGGTGAAAATCTTCTCAAACAATCCTCTGTGGATAAACACATCTGCAGCACAAATCTCTCTCCTGTCCTGATAGTTTGTTACAATGTGTCAGCGCAGGTAAAGCACCAGGCTGAGGATTATCAAGGCTGAAAACAATTGCAACAAACCCTGAGCTGTGAGACGTATTAGGTCTGTTTGGGGTTTCAACCTCTGGATGCAAACAAGAATGCTTCCATTCACTGACAGCAAGCAGAGATCTTAAAATGGTGCCTTGAAATACAAAGTATATTATAAAGTTTCTCTTTCTCAGCTCTACCCTTTATTTTTGCATCTCTGAACATTTCTAAGAGACGTTACCAGTGAGACGTAGGTAGTAAGTAACTCTTGGCCGCCCTCGCGTCACGTATAACGGCTCCGTAGATTCCGGGTATTTTTGGAATCGGTCTTGTTTTTGCTCCTCAGGCATGAGCCTCTCTTTTCAGTGACAAACGGCGTCATTTTGCGTCCTGCGAGGACTCTGCGGCTTCCTGCAGAACGTTCCTTTATTTGTAATTACTTGGGAGAAAAATATGAAAGAAAAGAATTCCAGCGTCTTGCGAGGAGCGCCATTACCATCCGGTGAAAAGCTGTAATTAGGATCCAGTGAGGGGAGGTCTCCGCTGGGTTGGAGGATGGGCGTCCAGGCCGCAGAGGGTTAAACTCTGCCATTTATTGGTGTCCTCGCGAGTCGCCCCCGTCTTCCTGCCCTGGGGGGTTCATTTATCAGGAGGGGATGTAAAGCTGCTGTCACTATCCCATTGTTTTCCCTTTGGGGTGGAGTGACAGGGCACGGCGGGCATCACCCCTGCCCCCTCATTACACCAGATTGCAGCTTTACTTGTCAGTGTTGTCGCCCGGAATTACAAATTACAGCGTTTTCCTGCGCTCCTTCATTTAAAGGGCCGGTTCACTCTTCTGTAACTAAAAATTATCGTAGAAGGAAATGTTCTGCAATTTTGTAATATAATTTATGTTTCTATTCCTTGAAGTTGTCAAGATGTCTACTTGCTGTCAGTGAATGGAATCTATCAATATTTACTTCCAGTGGCTGAAAACTATCCTTGGCTAGTCCTGCTCAGCTGAGGGTGTGTTACAATGTTTCAGTATAAATAAGAGCAATCAGTCTGGACTCCAGGACAGGAGAGAATTGAGTTAATGCTGTTTATAGCTGGTAGAGAACTGTCTGCATTACTAAATTGTAACAAACCATCAGATGTGTGGGTAACACATGGTCAGGACGGGTTTTTAGCCTCTGAATGTAAACCATAAATGCTTAAATTAGCTGACAGGAAGCAGAGATCTTGAAAATGGTACAAAATGTAAAGAGAAGAGAGATTTGTGCTGCTGATTTGTTTAAGCTCACAGAGGATTGACGAAACTGGATACAATTGTAACAAACCCCTAGCTGTAAGAAGTATTCGTTATGCACTAGCTTTTACATGCTGAATGTTCCCATTCATTGACAGCAAGCATAGATTTTAAAAATGGTAAGGAAATGAAACAAAGTATACTAGAAAATTGCTGAATTTTTAATGACACAGTTATGAAGCATTATTTACATAAGACTGGACTCCGGCCGTGGAGGTCCATACATCGCCGGCACAGATACAGCATGGTCGCTGATGATAATGTAACAGTAATGTATCCATCTTCCCATTTCTATTCAATTATTTTTGTATTCCCCCTTAATTGTATGTACTACAGGATTCGCTCTACCTTGGAGGGGCCTATAGCACTGTCCATCCTGATCCTCCTGATTCATGAACAGAATGTTAGTCCTGCGGTGAAGACTGACACACAGGCAGAACATTAGGAGGGAGGGAACCTGACTTTTCTAGTGGTTTATAAGACCCCCTGAGTCTTGTATTCTCATAATAAACAAAAAGCGTCCAGCAGATCCTGTAATCCGGCATCACACTGGTCCTGAGAATGCCACAAGTAAGAGAATTCTGCTGCGCGCTGATCTGAGACTCCAAATAAAGGGTCAGCTTCTTGTAAGAAAAATCGAACGGCTCCGACACCGAACTTCTGCGCGTTGAAAGTTCCTTCATCTCACGTGGCGATTTTCCTGAACGTCCTTCATATATGAGAACCTGAGGCTGCGTTAATATTTCTTGCTGAGCTGTGAAGATGTCTCTAAATATAGCAGATTTACAGCGTGCCAAGTCTCACTGGTAATAGGACA
Organism: Rhinoderma darwinii; assembly: GCF_050947455.1. NCBI lineage: Eukaryota > Metazoa > Chordata > Amphibia > Anura > Rhinodermatidae > Rhinoderma > Rhinoderma darwinii. Next base: position 5,154,572 of record NC_134692.1, read on the forward strand.
TTGCTTGCCCCAGGCTAAGTGTCCGTATTATCAAATCCAGCTTTACAGGTTGCGGGGTTAACCCCTCCACTGCCACCCTCTATATATTAGAGGCACTGTGGCCTACCTGCTGGTGGTGCAAGGGTTAAGACCGAGGGTTTGTGCTCTACAGAGTGCAACCCCCTATTTACAGAAGAACAAATTCTATAGCAGAGGCAGCTCTGTCCATACCGGGTCACTTCCCGAAAATGGCCAGAATAAGTCCGTCTCCACCACTTCCCCTCCCCTTAATGGACGTTATGGGTTTTCAGAATCCGGACAGGGTGTGTATTAGGCCCTATTCACACGACAGGGATTCCCGTCACACGGCTGCAGTAGGAACAATAGACCCCAAATGGGGCTAATCACACGGCCGATTTTGACAATGGGACATGCCCTATTTTCGGCCGTTCTCCCGTAGAAGTCTATGCGGCCGTGTAAAGCACGGCTGTCACTCAGATATGATCCGATTCACGGCCATGCTTTCTGCCGCTCGTTGGCACTGCCTACAGGGGGGCCGTGGCAGTATGTACAGAGGGAACTGTGTGGCAAAAAATGTACAAATTAAATTGATCCGTTTTTAAAACTGGTGCAAAACGGGCCGTTAAAAACTGAAGCACGGCCCGGAATGGATGCAAAACGACCGAGAAAAACAGACCAAAACGGACGTTTTTCTCGGCTGACACTCGGACCCTGTCGTGTGAATAGAGCCTTAGAAAATTGCCGCATGTCCCTATTGGTGCCTATGATTTATGACACTGCGGTACCATTTAAAGGGATTTTCCACTTTTAGTTATTACACATCCCAATGACAAGAGATCATCTGGGGGATACTGTGCTGGGACTTATACTGATCCCTAAAACTAAGGGGATAGCAGCTATGCAAGAACAGTATATGGGACCCTTGCTCTTCTCATCATGGAGACCCCCTTATGTCCCTAATCAGCCACCAGTCAGATTCATGAGCGCTGTCCCTTACATGTAATTTAAAAGAACCGTGGGTAGCTACTATTAGGTGGCAGTGCCCCCCCCCCCTACCTATTGGGGCCTCGTACAGCTGTACAGGTTGCTCATATGGCATTTCTGCCCCAAGCGCCACAGCCCGTTTGTGTTCATCTCACAGACCCCACAATGATGTTAGTAAACAAACTGGGGAACCCCAAGTTTATCTCTATATCAGTGAATACTACCAGATAATCCTCTCTGAGCCAAACACATCTGCAGCACATATCTCTCTCTCCTGTCATGGTAGTTGCTACAATGTATCAGTGCAGGTAAAATGTATCAGTCTGTTTAGTTTACAGAGGATTGTCTAGGATGGTTACATTGTAACAAACCCTCAGTTGTGAGAAGTATTAGGTCAGGGTCGGTTTTTAACCCCTGCATGTAATAAAGAATGTTTCCATTCACTGACCGTATATGTCTTGTGTTTACAGACCTTTGCATCTCCATGGTAACAGATAACAAATAAACAACCCTGTGTAGTCTGATGCTGCAGTGACCAGAAACGTCTGAAAATACCGAGCTCAGGCGAAAACAGCTCCTGATTTTCAGACGTTTTTTTTAACAGCTCGTGTTTTTCGCTGCGTTTTTTTACGGCCGTTTTTGGAGCTGTTTTTCAATGGAGTCAATGAAAAACGGCTCCAAAAACGTCCCAAGGAGTGACATGCACATCTTTTGACGAGCCGTCATTTTATGCGCCGTATTTTGACAGCGACACGTAAAATAAAGGCTCTTGGGAACAGAACATCGTAAAACCCATTGTAAGCAATGGGCAGATGTTTGTAGGCGTATTAGGGGCGTTTTTCAGGCAAAATTCGAGGCGTAAAACGCCCGAATTACGTCAAACCACTGCGTGTGAACATACCCTAAGGAACCGCGCCGCAAAACTAGTCAAAAACAGGCCAAAAATGACTCCCATTGATTTCAATGGGAGGTGGCGGCGTCTTTTTCTTGCGAGGCGGTAAAACCGCCTCACGGGAGAAAGAGGGGACATGCCCTATTTTCGGGCGTTTACGCCTCTGACCTCCCATTGACTTCAATGGGAGGCAGAGAAAGCGCATTTCGCTGCGTTTTATGCCCGCGGCGCTCAATGGCCGAGGGCGAAAGACGCCGCGAAACGCCGGCATGCAGGGAGAGGAAAATCTGCCTCAAACTTCCAAACGGAATTTTGAGGCAGAAATTCCTCCGGCAAAAAACTCTGTGTGAACATAGCCTAAGGGCGGATTTACACGAACGTAAGCGTTTTGCGCGCGCGGCAGCAGCAGCGTGACAGCTCCGTGTGTCATGTTCATATGGTGCGTTGCTACGTGATTTTTGCGCAGCCGCCATCTTTATGACACTCCGGTTGTATGTTTGTAGCACGTGGTGCTTTTCTGTTTACATTCATTCTTTTACTGTTGTTGCGCGAATAACGCGCGTCCCACGGAAGTGCTTCCGTGTGGCGCGCGTGATTTCCACGCACCCATTGACTTCAATGGGTGCGTGATGCACAAAAAACGCCGAAATATAGAACATGTCGTGAGTTTTATGCAACGGACTCCCGCTGCGCAAAACTCATGGACTGTCTGCACTGCCCCATAGACTAACATAGGTCCGTGCGAGGCGCGTGAAAATCACGCGGGTTGCACGGACTTATCACGTTTGTGTAAATCCGCCTTTAGGCTATGTTCACACGCAGAGTCAAAAACTTCTCAAAATACGGAGCTGTTTTCAAGAGAGTCTATTGAAAACGGCTCCAAAACCGTCCCAAGAACTGTCCTGCACTTCTTTTTCGCGGCTGTTATTTTTACGCGTAAAAAAACGCAGCGAAAAATGCTCCGTTGGAACAGAACGTAGTTTTCCCATTGAAATCAATGGGCAGATGTTTGGAGGCGTTCCGATTTTTCGGTCGTTTTTCCGAAAATAGGCCGTGTGAACATACCCTAACAATGATGGGCCTAACAGCCCCCCTGTAGACAGCGCTATACAGCCCCCCCTGTAGACAGCGCTATACAGCCCCCCCTGTAGACAGCGCTATACAGCCCCCCTGTAGACAGCGCTATACAGCCCCCCTGTAGACAGCGCTATACAGCCCCCCTGTAGACAGTGCTATACAGCCCCCCCTGTAGACGGCGCTATACAGCCCCCCCCTGTAGACGGCGCTATACAGCCCCCCCCCCTGTAGACGGCGCTATACAGCCCCCCCCCCTGTAGACGGCGCTATACAGCCCCCCCTGTAGACGGCGCTATACAGCCCCCCTGTAGACAGCGCTATACAGCTCCCCTGTAGACAGCGCTATACAGCCCCCTGTAGACAGCGCTATACAGCCCCCTGTAGATAGTGCTATACAGCCCCCCCTATAGACAGTGCTATACAGCCCCCCTGTAGACAGTGCTATACAGCCCCCCCTATAGACAGTGCTATACAGCCCCCCCTGTAGACAGTGCTATACAGCCCCCCCTGTAGACAGTGCTATACAGCCCCCCCTGTAGACAGCGCTATACAGCCCCCCTGTAGACAGCGCTATACAGCCCCCCTGTAGACAGCGCTATACAGCCCCCCTGTAGACAGCGCTATACAGCCCCCCTGTAGACAGCGCTATACAGCCCCCCTGTAGACAGCGCTATACAGCCCCCCTGTAGACAGCGCTGTACAGCCCCCCTGTAGACAGCGCTATACAGCCCCCCTGTAGACAGCGCTATACAGCCCCCCTGTAGACAGCGCTATACAGCCCCCCCCCTGTAGACAGGGCTATACAGCCCCCCCCCTGTAGACAGGGCTATACAGCCCCCCCCTGTAGACAGGGCTATACAGCCCCCCCCTGTAGACAGGGCTATACAGCCCCCCCCCTGTAGACAGGGCTATACAGCCCCCCCCCTGTAGACAGGGCTATACAGCCCCCCCCCCCTGTAGACAGCGCTATACAGCCTCCCTGTAGACAGTGCTATACAGCCCCCCTGTAGACAGCGCTATACAGCCCCCCTGTAGACAGCGCTATACAGCCCCCCTGTAGACAGCGCTATACAGCCCCCCTGTAGACAGCGCTATACAGCCCCCCCTGTAGACAGCGCTATACAGCCCCCCTGTAGACAGCGCTATACAGCCCCCCTGTAGACAGCGCTATACAGCCCCCCTGTAGACAGCGCTATACAGCCCCCCTGTAGACAGCGCTATACAGCCCCCCTGTAGACAGTGCTATACAGCCCCCCCCTGTAGACAGCGCTATACAGCCCCCCTGTAGACAGCGCTATACAGCCCCCCTGTAGACAGCGCTATACAGCCCCCCTGTAGACAGCGCTATACAGCCCCCCTGTAGACAGCGCTATACAGCCCCCCTGTAGACAGCGCTATACAGCCCCCCTGTAGACAGCGCTATACAGCCCCCCTGTAGACAGCGCTATACAGCCCCCCTGTAGACAGCGCTATACAGCCCCCCTGTAGACAGCGCTATACATCCCCCCCTGTAGACAGCGCTATACAGCCCCCCCTGTAGACAGCGCTATACATCCCCCCCTGTAGACAGCGCTATACAGCCCCCCTGTAGACAGCGCTATACATCCCCCCCTGTAGACAGCGCTATACATCCCCCCCTGTAGACAGCGCTATACAGCCCCCCCTGTAGACAGCGCTATACAGCCCCCCCTGTAGACAGCGCTATACAGCCCCCCTGTAGACAGCGCTATACAGCCCCCCCTGTAGACAGTGCTATACAGCCCCCCCTGTAGACAGCGCTATACAGCCCCCCTGTAGACAGCGCTATACAGCCCCCCCTGTAGACAGCGCTATACAGCCCCCCTGTAGACAGCGCTATACAGCCCCCCTGTAGACAGCGCTATACAGCCCCCCTGTAGACAGCGTTATACAGCCCCCCCTGTAGACAGCGCTATACAGCCCCCCCCTGTAGACAGCGCTATACAGCCCCCCCCTGTAGACAGCGCTATACAGCCCCCCCTGTAGACAGCGCTATACAGCCCCCCCCTGTAGACAGCGCTATACAGCCCCCCCCTGTAGACAGCGCTATACAGCCCCCCCCTGTAGACAGCGCTATACAGCCCCCCTGTAGACAGCGCTATACATCCCCCCCTGTAGACAGCGCTATACATCCCCCCCTGTAGACAGCGCTATACAGCCCCCCTGTAGACAGCGTTATACAGCCCCCCTGTAGACAGCGCTATACAGCCCCCCCCTGTAGACAGCGCTATACAGCCCCCCCCTGTAGACAGCGCTATACAGCCCCCCCTGTAGACAGCGCTATACAGCCCCCCCCTGTAGACAGCGCTATACAGCCCCCCCCTGTAGACAGCGCTATACAGCCCCCCTGTAGACAGCGCTATACAGCCCCCCCTGTAGACAGCGCTATACAGCCCCCCTGTAGACAGCGCTATACAGCCCCCCTGTAGACAGCGCTATACAGCCCCCCTGTAGACAGCGCTATACAGCCCCCCTGTAGACAGCGCTATACAGCCCCCCTGTAGACAGTGCTATACAGCCCCCCTGTAGACAGCGCTATACAGCCCCCCTGTAGACAGCGCTATACAGCCCCCCCTGTAGACAGCGCTATACAGCCCCCCTGTAGACAGCGCTATACAGCCCCCCCTGTAGACAGCGCTATACAGCCCCCCCTGTAGACAGCGCTATACAGCCCCCCCTGTAGACAGCGCTATACAGCCCCCCCTGTAGACAGCGCTATACAGCCCCCCTGTAGACAGCGCTATACAGCCCCCCTGTAGACAGCGCTATACAGCCCCCCTGTAGACAGCGCTATACAGCCCCCCTGTAGACAGCGCTATACAGCCCCCCTGTAGACAGCGCTATACAGCCCCCCCCTGTAGACAGTGCTATACAGCCCCCCCCTGTAGACAGCGCTATACAGCCCCCCTGTAGACAGCGCTATACAGCCCCCCTGTAGACAGCGCTATACAGCCCCCCTGTAGACAGCGCTATACAGCCCCCCTGTAGACAGCGCTATACAGCCCCCCTGTAGACAGCGCTATACAGCCCCCCTGTAGACAGCGCTATACAGCCCCCCTGTAGACAGCGCTATACAGCCCCCCTGTAGACAGCGCTATACAGCCCCCCTGTAGACAGCGCTATACAGCCCCCCTGTAGACAGCGCTATACATCCCCCCCTGTAGACAGCGCTATACAGCCCCCCCTGTAGACAGCGCTATACATCCCCCCCTGTAGACAGCGCTATACAGCCCCCCTGTAGACAGCGCTATACATCCCCCCCTGTAGACAGCGCTATACATCCCCCCCTGTAGACAGCGCTATACAGCCCCCCCTGTAGACAGCGCTATACAGCCCCCCCTGTAGACAGCGCTATACAGCCCCCCTGTAGACAGCGCTATACAGCCCCCCCTGTAGACAGTGCTATACAGCCCCCCCTGTAGACAGCGCTATACAGCCCCCCTGTAGACAGCGCTATACAGCCCCCCCTGTAGACAGTGCTATACAGCCCCCCTGTAGACAGCGCTATACAGCCCCCCTGTAGACAGCGCTATACAGCCCCCCTGTAGACAGCGTTATACAGCCCCCCCTGTAGACAGCGCTATACAGCCCCCCCCTGTAGACAGCGCTATACAGCCCCCCCCTGTAGACAGCGCTATACAGCCCCCCCTGTAGACAGCGCTATACAGCCCCCCCCTGTAGACAGCGCTATACAGCCCCCCCCTGTAGACAGCGCTATACAGCCCCCCTGTAGACAGCGCTATACAGCCCCCCTGTAGACAGCGCTATACAGCCCCCCTGTAGACAGCGCTATACAGCCCCCCTGTAGACAGCGCTATACATCCCCCCCTGTAGACAGCGCTATACATCCCCCCCTGTAGACAGCGCTATACAGCCCCCCTGTAGACAGCGCTATACAGCCCCCCTGTAGACAGCGCTATACAGCCCCCCCCTGTAGACAGCGCTATACAGCCCCCCCCTGTAGACAGCGCTATACAGCCCCCCCTGTAGACAGCGCTATACAGCCCCCCCCTGTAGACAGCGCTATACAGCCCCCCCCTGTAGACAGCGCTATACAGCCCCCCTGTAGACAGCGCTATACAGCCCCCCTGTAGACAGCGCTATACAGCCCCCCTGTAGACAGTGCTATACAGCCCCCCCCCCCTGTAGACAGCGCTATACAGCCCCCCCCTGTAGACAGCGCTATACAGCCCCCCCTGTAGACAGCGCTATACAGCCCCCCCCTGTAGACAGCGCTATACAGCCCCCCCTGTAGACAGCGCTATACAGCCCCCCCCTGTAGACTGTGGTTTACTCTCAAGTATCACAGAGGGACAATCGATGTGGCGCACAACGGCAATTTTTTTGTCTTTTAAGCTACGCCTCTAATCCCACCCAACCCCCGCTCATACACACCCGGTTCAGCCCACACAGTATAAAGCCCAAACAAATTCCCCCATAGCTGCCCGCACAGTATAATGCCCCCCCATAGCTGCCCGCACAGTATAATGCCCCCCCATAGCTGCCCGCACAGTATAATGCCCCCCCATAGCTGCCCGCACAGTATAATGCCCCCCCATAGCTGCCCGCACAGTATAATGCCCCCCCATAGCTGCCCCCACAGTATAATGCCCCCCCCCATAGCTGCCCCCACAGTATAATGCCCCCCCCATAGCTGCCCGCACAGTATAATGCTCCCCCATAGCTGCCCCCACAGTATAATGCTCCCCCATAGCTGCCCGCACAGTATAATGCTCCCCCATAGCTGCCCGCACAGTATAATGCTCCCCCATAGCTGCCCCCACAGTATAATGCTCCCCCATAGCTGCCCCCACAGTATAATGCCCCCCATAGCTGCCCGCACAGTATAATGCTCCCCCATAGCTGCCCGCACAGTATAATGCCCCCCCATAGCTGCCCGCACAGTATAATGCCCCCCCCATAGCTGCCCCCACAGTATAATGCCCCCCCCATAGCTGCCCGCACAGTATAATGCCCCCCCATAGCTGCCCGCACAGTATAATGCCCCCACAGTATAATGCCCCCACAGTATAATGCCCCCCCATAGCTGCCCGCACAGTATAATGCCCCCCCATAGCTGCCCGCACAGTATAATGCTCCCCCATAGCTGCCCGCACAGTATAATGCTCCCCCATAGCTGCCCGCACAGTATAATGCCCCCCCCCCCCATAGCTGCCCGCACAGTATAATGCCCCCCCCCCCATAGCTGCCCCCACAGTATAATGCCCCCCCATAGCTGCCCCCACAGTATAATGCTCCCCCATAGCTGCCCGCACAGTATAATGCCCCCCCATAGCTGCCCGCACAGTATAATGCCCCCCATAGCTGCCCCCACAGTATAATGCCCCCCATAGCTGCCCGCACAGTATAATGCCCCCCCATAGCTGCCCGCACAGTATAATGCTCCCCCATAGCTGCCCCCACAGTATAATGCCCCCCATAGCTGCCCGCACAGTATAATGCCCCCCCATAGCTGCCCCCACAGTATAATGCCCCCCCATAGCTGCCCGCACAGTATAATGCCCCCCCATAGCTGCCCCCACAGTATAATGCCCCCCCATAGCTGCCCGCACAGTATAATGCCCCCACAGTATAATGCTCCCCCATAGCTGCCCGCACAGTATAATGCCCCCACAGTATAATGCCCCCCCATAGCTGCCCGCACAGTATAATGCCCCCCCATAGCTGCCCGCACAGTATAATGCCCCCCCCCCATAGCTGCCCGCACAGTATAATGCCCCCCCCATAGCTGCCCCCACAGTATAATGCTCCCCCATAGCTGCCCGCACAGTATAATGCCCCCCCATAGCTGCCCCCACAGTATAATGCCCCCCATAGCTGCCCGCACAGTATAATGCCCCCCATAGCTGCCCGCACAGTATAATGCCCCCCCATAGCTGCCCCCACAGTATAATGCCCCCCATAGCTGCCCGCACAGTATAATGCCCCCCATAGCTGCCCGCACAGTATAATGCCCCCCCCATAGCTGCCCCCACTGTATAATGCCCCCATATAGTAAAATGCTAGCTGCCACCATATTACCCCCCCATACCCAGTATAATGCCCAATAGAAAAATAATAACATAATTACTTCCCTTTCCCCGTTCCCACGACGGGTGGCGGATCCTTCTCCTCCGGTCTGTGCTGTGAGTGACAGCATTCATGAAGCGGGACCAGCGCGGTGTGGCTACGGGGGCCTTCCGGGCCCCCCATGCTTAGGGGCACGGTCACAAGTACGACCGTTGTGACCCTTCTAGGTACGTCACTGGTTCAGACATAATTGGGGGTTTAATACATTTTACAATCATTTGTTAGTAGGGTCCCCCAACAATGAAGCAATTACAGGTTTTCCGGATGCGATCAGCTGTAATCTGTGGGGGCACCGGACAGGAAGGCCGAATGCACACCATGCGTATTACGGGCGGATTTGCCGCATTTTTATGCAGCACCAGCAAAGTAAATGAGATTTCAAGAAATCTCATCTACGTTTTCTACACAAAAAATTGACCTGCGGTGTGAACTCTAAAATCTGCAGCATGACAAGTTATCGGTCTAGTTTTAAAAAAACACAACAAAATCCGCAGCATAAAAACGCACCTATTTCCGCATCAAAATGTAAAAACCACGCATAAAAAAACCGCACTACTAGGTGTGGATTTTCCCTTTGTAATTACCTGCGATTTTTTCACCGATTTTCTGCACCAAATTCCGCCACGTGTGAAAGTAGCCTAAGTAGCCTCACACACGAGCGTGTTCGGTCGGTACGTCGGCCGCATTTCCCGGACCGAACACACTGCAGGGAGCCGGGCTCCTTACATCATAGTTATGTACGACGCTAGGAGTCCCTGCCTTGCTGCGGGACAACTGTCCCATACTGAAAACA
>NC_134692.1:5164625-5307125 GCF_050947455.1 Rhinoderma darwinii
TATAATACTGCCCCCTATATACAATATAACTACTATAATACTGCCCCTATATACAAGAATATAACTACTATAATACTGCTCCCCTATATACAAGAATATAACTACTATAATACTGCCTCCTATATACAAGAATATAACTACTATAATACTGCCTCCTATATACAAGAATATAACTACTATAATACTGCCTCCTATATACAAGAATATAACTACTATAATACTGCCCCTATATACAAGAATATAACTACTATAATACTGCCTCCTATATACAAGAATATAACTACTATAATACTGCCTCCTATATACAAGAATATAACTACTATAATACTGCTCCTATATACAAGAATATAACTACTATAATACTGCCCCTATATACAAGAATATAACTACTATAATACTGCTCCTATATACAGAATATAACTACTATAATACTGCCCCTATATACAAGAATATATACTATAATACTGCTCCTATATACAAGAATATAACTACTATAATACTGTCCCTATATACAAGACTATAACTACTATAATACTGCCCCCTATATACAAGAATATAACTACTATAATACTGCCCCTATATACAAGAATATAACTACTATAATACTGCCCCTATATACAAGAATATAACTACTATAATACTGCTCCCTATATACAAGAATATAACTACTATAATACTGCCCCTATATACAAGAATATAACTACTATAATACTGCTTCTATATACAAGAATATAACTACTATAATACTGCCTGCTATATACAAGAATATAACTACTATAATACTGCCTCCTATATACAAGAATATAACTACTATAATACTGCTCATATATACAAGAATATAACTACTATAATACTGCTCCTATACACAAGAATATAACTACTATAATACTGCTCCTATATACAAGAATATAACTACTATAATACTCCCCCTATGTACAAGAATATAACTACTATAATACTGCCTCCTATATACAAGAATATAACTACTATAATACTGCTCCTATATACAAGAATATAACTACTAGAATACTGCCCCCTATATACAAGAATATAACTACTATAATACTGCCCCCCTATATACAAGAATATAATTACTATAATACTGCTCCTATATACAAGAATATAACTACTATAATACTGCCCCCTATATACAAGAATATAACTACTATAATACTGCCCCCCTATATACAAGAATATAACTACTATAATACTGCCCCCTATATACAAGAATATAACTACTATAATACTGCTCCTATATACAAGAATATAACTACTATAATACTGCCCCTATATACAAGAATATAACTACTATAATACTGCCCCTATATACAAGAATATAACTACTATAATACTGCTCCTATATACAAGAATATAACTACTATAATACTGCTCCTATATACAAGAATATAACTACTAGAATACTGCCCCCTATATACAAGAATATAACTACTATAATACTGCCCCCCTATATACAAGAATATAACTACTATAATACTGCTCCTATATACAAGAATATAACTACTATAATACTGCCCCCTATATACAAGAATATAACTACTATAATACTGCCCCCCTATATACAAGAATATAACTACTATAATACTGCCCCCTATATACAAGAATATAACTACTATAATACTGCTCCTATATACAAGAATATAACTACTATAATACTGCCCCTATATACAAGAATATAACTACTATAATACTGCCCCTATATACAAGAATATAACTACTATAATACTGCTCATATATACAAGAATATAACTACTATAATACTGCTCCTATACACAAGAATATAACTACTATAATACTGCTCCTATATACAAGAATATAACTACTATAATACTCCCCCTATGTACAAGAATATAACTACTATAATACTGCCTCCTATATACAAGAATATAACTACTATAATACTGCTCCTATATACAAGAATATAACTACTAGAATACTTCCCCCTATATACAAGAATATAACTACTATAATACTGCCCCCCTATATACAAGAATATAACTACTATAATACTGCTCCTATATACAAGAATATAACTACTATAATACTGCCCCTATATACAAGAATATAACTACTATAATACTGCTCCTATATACAAGAATATAACTACTATAATACTGCCCCCTATATACAAGAATATAACTACTATAATACTGCCCCCCTATATACAAGAATATAACTACTATAATACTGCCTCCTATATACAAGAATATAACTACTATAATACTGATCCTATATACAAGAATATAACTACTATAATACTGCCCCCTATATACAAGAATATAACTACTATAATACTGCCCCTATATACAAGAATATAACTACTATAATACTGCTCCTATATACAAGAATATAACTACTATAATACTGCCCCCTATATACAAGAATATAACTACTATAATACTGCTCCCTATATACAAGAATATAACTACTATAATACTGCCCCTATATACAAGAATATAACTACTATAATACTGCTCCTATATACAAGAATATAACTACTAGAATACTTCCCCCTATATACAAGAATATAACTACTATAATACTGCCCCCCTATATACAAGAATATAACTACTATAATACTGCTCCTATATACAAGAATATAACTACTATAATACTGCCCCTATATACAAGAATATAACTACTATAATACTGCTCCTATATACAAGAATATAACTACTATAATACTGCCCCCTATATACAAGAATATAACTACTATAATACTGCCCCCCTATATACAAGAATATAACTACTATAATACTGCCTCCTATATACAAGAATATAACTACTATAATACTGATCCTATATACAAGAATATAACTACTATAATACTGCCCCCTATATACAAGAATATAACTACTATAATACTGCCCCTATATACAAGAATATAACTACTATAATACTGCTCCTATATACAAGAATATAACTACTATAATACTGCCCCCTATATACAAGAATATAACTACTATAATACTGCTCCCTATATACAAGAATATAACTACTATAATACTGCCCCTATATACAAGAATATAACTACTATAATACTGCCCCTATGGAGAAGAATATGAATATATTCGGAGTATTTATGTGAGTAGTAGTTCCCCTTTAAGATCAGACGTTCAGTGTTTCTCAGTCTCGCAGGTTGCGGGGGTTGGACGTTGTTCTTTGCAGAGATTCTCATTATTTTCCCCATTTTCCCTCGGCGTCTCCTGGATTTATGCCGCAGATTTATCCTCCAAATATAAGATCCCAGTTGACCTTTTGGAAATGAAATGAGCAGCGCCACTTTCCCCGTCAAGACTTTCCTACTGTTTTATTCCCCTAGAAATGAGTTAATACATTCACAAGGGAAAAAAGAACACAGCGCGGCGGGATCACTTTTGCGGCCGCTTTTCCCACCGTCCGCATCGGATTTCATGTCTCACTAAAACACTATCTGACAAGTCCTCACACAAATTAAAATAGTCCGGGAAGAAAAGCATCTTTTTCATTCCTTCTGGCCTCAGTTTGGCCTCTTTCCAGGGTTTGACACATTGTCTGGGGTTCCCCGCCAACTGGAATGTGTTCTCCCTCCCAAAAATTCTTATTAGTTTCAAATGGGCTGGTTAACCCTTTAAACATCAGCATATGGCTTGCAGGAGATTGGGTAAGCACCAGAGAGTTACAGAATATGCAGTTTCTATAAGAAAGTGCTTCATGGCTGATTCATTCGAAAAATTAAGGAACACGAGTCTTGTTCTTATAAAACACAGGTAGAAAAGGAACAAATCCTACAGCGGCGCAATTCCCCCGAGAAATAAAAAGTTCACAATCGCGGCTGAATCCTTGTAACATAGCACCGGGGGCTCTATGGGATTTATGACGGGAGCAGAGGTCCCGGTTCTCCAGAGGGATTGCGGTGCGGAGTAGGGTCATTGCCCCAGGCCGGATCGGCAACATTGTATCTTCCAGCGCAGTTGCCTCTACCATGTGATCCATCTGTCGGTATGATTACATTGTCTCGGATTCATTGTATTGCATATGTACCGCATCATATGAGTTGTTATTATTAGATTGTTCCTATGGGGGGTGGTTATTGGTGATGAGGAATACGAAAACATATTTAAAAAGTGCAACATCAATCCATTTTCTTTTTGTGTTCTGCCACTTTAAGAACAGTAGTGGTCGGCTCCCTGGTAATGCAGTGGTTAATACCAGGACCTGAGGTTTGCTGCGTGCACTGCCACCATGCGCCCGAGGGTCTCATCCCTTCCTCTTTCCAATGCAATTACCCCAAAAATTCATTTCTGCCACAAAAAAAAAAAAAAAAAGTACCACATTTTACAGAATAAATACATCCATACTCCAACAAGTGGGGGAGGGGATTGAGTCTCATTTGCTGCCATCTTGGCGGTGGGCATAGGTCACCCACCATCTCTGCACATGTTGCTGGCGCAGTGACCGGCGTAGACGTTGTGGGCCCAGCGTCAAGTATCGGAGGAGGCAGCCCGGGTCCAGGACAGGCAGTGATCATGCTCAGCAGTTCTGTCGGTGCCCAGATGTCACAAGACCACGCAGAGCGGCCTGTGTGTGCCGGTCCCCCGGTCGCCCCGCCACTTCGTGTTCCTCTTCCTTTTCTGATTCTTCTCTGGAATCTGCTGCCTGTGGAACATTGTAACAAAAGGGAAGAGTTAATGTTGTACAATGTAGATACATTATTGTATCACTCACACCGGTTAGTGACACAGGTGGCATCTGGGGTACTCATAGGTAATTTCTGTGCAAATGATGTATTTACAATTTCTATACTGCAGTTTAAAGCATGGAGGACAGCGTTCTGGTCACATTATTTGCCAATGAGCAAGAAACAAGAGAAGGGGGCGGGTGTTTTTTTTTTTATAGGGGGTGGATGCAATAATCATGTATGTGATCGTCTCTCACCTGATCACCCGGACGAGGTCATGGAACGCTTTGTCCACATTCTGAGGTGGGTCCTTGGCACTAGTTTCAATATAAGGAATCTGAAATCCAAACAGAATACGTTTCTTAGTTTGAGGAGGTGTCTTGAGAACTCAGGGGGAACTGGTGAGCAGTGGTGGATTTCTAGAGGGGCAGATGGAGCAACTGCCCGGGGCTGCTGGTGGGTCTACAACTTCAGAGCCCCATGTGCCAAACAATGGTTTAGGCCTACGAAAATACCACGGATGACGTCAGTGTCCCGGGCCAATGACCTCACTGCATCAACCGCCCGCTGAACTCAAATATTCCAGGAAAACAAAAGCATCAGATAAGTTTATATCCAACCTGCCGAACCCTTTATTCTCTCAAAGTCAGTGCGTTCGGCTGGCATTTATCTAATGTGTAGTGTGGGGAGGGGGCCCATAGCTTATGTAGAGTCCAGGGCCCAAGATCTTAGTGCTCTTGGTCACCTATTGCAGACAGCAGTGGAGATGAGCTCCTGCTGCAGCCAGTTGTCGTACAGTCGAGCACAAGGTTGTGGGAAGGCAGGGGAGGTGTAAATAGATGAGCACCTGGGACCTACAGACAGGAATGCCCTTATATTTTTTTTCTTACGGTTTTGATATAACACTTTATTACATATTAAGAGGACCCGTCCCCTCTCCGGAAACGTCTGTTAGTAAATACTTATATTCCCCATGAAACGACAAGACTGGAGCCTCTTTACTTAGAACCCTGCGTTGTGTCGTTCCTCTGTAATTCCTCCTAAAATGTATTAATAAATTGACAACTGGTTGTTGACAGTTGGGGGTGTGTCCGGACGCAGGTTAACACTGTGCAATCAGTTGGGGCCGACCTGAAGGACACGCCCATTTGACAAGAATGGTCGTCAATTTATAGATTTGAAGAGTATGACCGCTCCTTTTTAAAGTGGACGGCCCCTTTAAGGTCACATAATTAGTGTATTGCTGCGCTTGTCCTCCATCTCCCATCAGCCACTGCACTTACGTTGTGTTTTACCGCCATCTCGTTCCCTTGTTCACTTGATATTTTTCTTAAGTGCATCAGATCAACTTTGTTCGCAACCAAAATCATTGGAAAAGACTCTCTAAAAAAAGAAAATAAAAAGGAACATAACTAAATCCTGTCTAACATTTTTCCATTTGCTTAGCAAGTCAATGCTATCTATTGCTCTCTGGTATCAGCCATTCCAGGCTAGGGAAAGACAGACAGTAGTATTCATCAATGAGATTATTAGTGACAGGATGTACAGAAACCTCCCCGCCCCCATGACCAGGGCCGGCTCCAGGGTTATGTGGGCCCCTGGGTGACAGACTTAGTGGGCCCCTTTGCGGGGGAACTCACGGTGTCAGTAAAATGGCAGAAACCATCACTTTGTGCACCCATATAGATGTTAGGCCCCGTTTTATGCTCCCATATGGGAGTCAGGGCCCCCAGTTTGTACCCCCATAAATTTAGTGCCCTCTGTAGAGTGCCACACAGCACCCCCCCCAACCTCCCCGGTAGTGCCACACAGCATCACTCCTTGTAAGTAGCGCCTTTTGGGTTCCCTCTAGGAGTGGAATCCACAGCCAGAGCATTGTGGACACTCTGGCTAGGGCTTCAAGTTCAGGAGAAACCCCTGTCATTATGGTCCATGTATGGGCAGTGATGTCAGGGTCTTCCCCAGAGACAGAGTCCCGGAGCAGAGACGCTTTTAGCGCTCTGCCTGGGACTCCTCTCTTCCTGACATCACTGTCCAAACATGGGCAGCGATGATGGCAGCAACCGAACCCGGCGGCCGAGTACTTCCCCACCCCGGGCCTGCCCATGACAACTGCTTTGTCACATATCTCCAGCACTATTATATCCTCCAGAGACATTACATCATATGTGACTGATATCAGCCGCTCCTCTTATATCACTCCAGCACTATTATATCCTCCAGAGACATCATATGTGACTGATATCAGCAGCTCCTCTTATATCACTCCAATACTATTATATCCTCCAGAGACATTACATCATATGTGTGACTGATATCAGCCGCTCCTCTTATAACACTCCAGTACTATTATAACCTCCAGAGACATTACATCATATGTGTGACTGATATCAGCCGCTCCTCTTATATCACTCCAGCACTATTATATCCTCCAGACATTACATCATATGTGTGACTGATATCAGCCGCTCCTCTTATATCACTCCAGCACTATAATATCCTCCAGAGACATTACATCATATGTGACTGATATCAGCCGCTCCTCTTATATCACTCCAGTACTATTATATCCTCCAGAGACATTACATCATATGTGTCTGATATCAGCCGCTCCTCTTATAACACTCCAGCACTATTATATCCTCCAGAGACATTACACCATATATGTGACTGATATCAGCCGCTCCTCTTATATCACTCCAGTACTATTATATCCTCCAGAGACATTACATCATATGTGTGACTGATATCAGCCGCTCCTCCTATATCACTCCAGTACTATTATATCCTCCAGACATTACATCATATGTGTGACTGATATCAGCCGCTCCTCTTATAACACTCCAGTACTATTATATCCTCCAGAGACATTACACCATATATGTGACTGATATCAGCCGCTCCTCTTATAACACTCCAGCACTATTATATCCTCCAGAGACATTACATCATATGTGACTGATATCAGCCGCTCCTCTTATAACACTCCAGTACTATTATATCCTCCAGAGACATTACACCATATATGTGACTGATATCAGCCGCTCCTCTTATATCACTCCAGTACTATTATATCCTCCAGAGACATTACATCATATATGTGACTGAT
Source organism: Rhinoderma darwinii (assembly GCF_050947455.1). NCBI lineage: Eukaryota > Metazoa > Chordata > Amphibia > Anura > Rhinodermatidae > Rhinoderma > Rhinoderma darwinii. The sequence goes on from NC_134692.1 coordinate 5,172,413, forward strand.
ATCAGCCGCTCCTCTTATAACACTCCAGTACTATTAAATGCTGGGGGCTACTACCCCTGAATGTGATGTCCTGGCATGGAGGACAGTTGGAGCGCCATCTAGTCTAGATTTTCTAGGTTAAAAGGAGTAATATAATAGAGCAGCTAATCTATTATATACTTGTCTCTATTCTGGATTATCAGGATGTTCTGTACCGGATAAAAGGAATCTGACACTTATGTAACAATTCTCACTGACCCCCAACATCCGGCCCTTGCTCCCCGGTCTCACCTGTCTTTGACCCTGAGGATGAGTTGATGAAAACGATCTACGTGTTCAAAGCTCGCCTTATCTGTGACGGAGTAAACGATGAGGAAACCATCGCCGGTTCTCATGTACTGCTCCCGCATGGCGCTGAACTCCTCCTGTCCCGCGGTGTCCAGCACTGGAGGAAGAAAACAGAAAAAAATAAATCACCTAATTATTGAAAAGTTTAGCAGAATTTCCTTTTTTTATTCATTTGATCATATTTTTAGGATTTGTTATTTATTAGAAGCTTTTGCGGCGTCCGATACAATGGACACGATGACCGTTCCTGGAGATCAGGACATTGGATTATACTTCTACACCCAACATGGGGCCTCGGCGACGCCCACACACCCCTAACCACGCCCACACACCCCTAACCACGCCCACACAATGCATGCCACACCCATAATCCCATGCCACGCCCACACACCACTAACCACGCCCACACCCCTAACCATGCCCACACAATGCATGCTACACCCATAATCCCATGCCACGCCCACACACCACGCCATATAACCCATGCCACGCCCACACACCCTTAACCATGCCACACTGTGATTGGAGTCTGAGGTCTTCTAGAATCCACCTTCTGTCTCAGGCTGCTGTTCTGTCTTTCCCCCATGCTTTACACTGCAGTTCTGGTTGCTCAGATTGGCTGCGGTGTATGACAATTTCAGCAGTAAGTTTATTTAGAGAGGATTTCCATTACAGCAAAGACAGAATTATTCTAAGTTACAAGCAACTAAACCAAAGAAGATTATCCGGAAACTGCTGCACAAAGACTGAGGGGGGGGGGGGGCACTTTATTATCAAACACTAATGCGATTTCTGCTCCAATATAAAGAACGGAGGGGGATTTTGAGCCTCTGTACACTGCAGATGGATCACTTTTTGCTTACAATCCGATTACTACACAATCTGCGCACATGAAGCGCGGGCAGCACTGGCAGCTTTTACTTGCCTGCACAGGTCGCCGCTGTCAGGTGGGTGCGGCCGGACTTGTGATGCCGTATTAAGGAGCGGCTGTGATAAAAGAAAGAACTTGCAAATGTGAAACGGACTGAATCTTGGCAGCTTATAATGAACAGCCGGCTTAACCCCTCCAGTGCTGCACAATCAATGCTGGAAACCGTCGTAGTGCCTGCGGTCGCACCGTCACTCAAATGATTAGGGCATGTTCACACGGCCTATTTTTGGGCCCTAAAATCAGAAGCAGAACGCCTCGAAACATCTGCCCATTGATGGCAATGGGAAATACGGCGTTCTGTTCCGATGGGCTGTTTTTTTACACTTCTTGGGATGTTTTTGGAGCGGTTTTTCATAGACTATTGAAAAAAAGCTCCAAAAACAGCCGTGAAAAACGCGAGCGGCTTCAAAAATGTCTGAAAATCAGGAGTTGTTTTCCCTTGAAAACAGCTCTGTATTTTGAGACGTTTTTTGACTCCGCGTGTGAACAAACCCTTAGACTTTGCACAGATATAAAAAAAAAAAAAGTCAGTTATCCGGAGGACACGCTCACGCGGTGGTCGGGACGAGGTTTTTCACATAAATTGCAGAGAAAAGCGTTACTACGTTTGATAGGACAAGAATTTGATGTGCTCTGCGGTAAATCTGCGCTGTATTCTGTATTTTAGTCGCGATCAGCTTGCATTGTTTAATTTTTAAACCAGATCATGGAGTAAAGATCACGACTGCGGCGCTGATGGGATAGATTATATATTGGATGACATTTTCCGCAACTTTGCAATACACTTTGTATTTCAAGTCCACAACAGTTCATTCACTGACAGCAAGCAGAGTTATTGGACACATTGAGTCCGGAAACCCGTCCTGACCCTTTAGGCCTTATTTACACGAATGTGTGCATTTTGCACGCGCAAAAAAACAGCGTTTTTTTGCACGTTGCAGTTCCGTGTGTCAGTGTTTGCTGCGTGATTTTCGCGCATATTGCATCATTATGACACGCGGTTTTGAGGTTTAGAAAAAGAAATGGAGGTGGTTTTATTTTTGCCTTCATTTCTTGTTCTACTGTTGCACGAATCACGCGCAGCTCACAGAAGTGCGTCCGTGGCATCAATGGGTGCGTGATGCGCAAAACACGCTCAAGTATAGGACAGGTCGTGAGTTTTACACAGCGGACATGCTGCGAGAAGATCACGGACTGTCTGAACGGCCCCATTGAGTTACATAGGTCCATGCGACGCACGTGAACTACGCGCGTGTGAACAAGGCCCTACCGAGGATTTGTTACAATACAGTCTAGAATCCGTTCTTCTCAAACTTACTGATCAGCACCCCCCCCTGCTCAGGTCTTTTTATGGTCGGATCAATCTCTGGTTTAGCAACATAATTAACTCTTTATGTGCTTTTCTTAACGTTCTTCTGGGGTTAGAAGGCAAATTTTAGGACAAATTGAGGTCATTTTTAAAGAATTCGGCATGTATAACCAATGGTTGGGCCCCAGAAAAAAACAAAACGAAGTTGAAATAGCCGTGGTGTAGATAATCGGAGCTAAACAGACGGATACAATGTATCAGTGCAGGTAAATGTATCAATCAGGACAGGAGAGGGATTTATGCTGCCGATACGTTGACCTCACAGAGGATGGTCTACACTGGATACATTGTAACAAATCTTCAGCTGTATTAGATCTTTACAGGTTTTCTTCCTCTGGATGTAAAAATCAATGTTCCCAATCTGCAGCGATCTCCAACGTTTCCTCTCAATTAGATTATAAAGATGTCCAGCGATAAGAGAGTTAACGTCTGAGTGACCGGGTTACCCCCCATATCTAATCCGTCAGGGACCAGAATCACGCAGGTAGCGAGCGGCTTCATGGAAGCGATTAGTGGCGGTTGTCACATCTGATTTATGGCCAGGATGTTAAGTGGGAACAAATGTGCAGCGTTGTCAGGCGGCGTTATAGCGCGGAGACGAAAGCCAGACCGGCAGGGTCGGTGCGAGCGGAGGCCACGCAGCAACGGAAAGTGACAGCCTCACTGACAGCCTGTCAATCATTGCACTGGCCACAGGGCAGTATATATATATATATATATACCCATATTCATATAAAGTGGTACGCGTGTAATATAGCAACATCACAGTAATCCGGCATGTGCACAACTCAACAGCTGGATGGTTCTAACTATTGGAAAGATGGACTGATATATATATTACATTGTAAAGTTCTTATAACACGGTATGAATGGGTCCCGATAGAACGCAGATACAATTAAATACTATGCCGGAGTCATTCGTTGGGCCCGCAGCCTATAAGACAGGGACTGTGTGCGGCACCATACAGGGGTTTTTGACACTATACATAGGGGGGACTGTGTGCGGCACCATACAGGGGTTTTTGACACTATACATAGGGGGGACTGTGTGTGGCACTCTCCGCTTGTCTTTGATTAGGGCCATCAGACATAACTTTGCTTGGGGCCCCAGGAATGCCAACATTTGCCCCTGAGGGTAAATCCAAGGATACTTATTGCTGTATCTAAGCCCATCATGTGTGATACTGTCTGCGGAGTCAATGTATCCAATTCTATCTAGTGGAGCAGCTTTATATATGCTGTATTAGAGATCCACAAATCATTTTGCCGGGGTGATGGGGGGTAAACATGGGTCTTGGGCCCCTGATCTTTTAAGACCAATGCCCCTGTAACTGTTATTTATTACATTCATAGGCAGATAGAATTTCTTCAGCTGGATTCAGTTTGCAGCAGTTTTTTTCATACCGCGGAACGCTTATTCTGTTCTGGATGTTCACGGCGGTTTTCAGCTTTTTCAATTAATTAAGGGGTGAAATCTGCCCCAAAACACGCACATAAAAAGTGTTTTTTGCTGCAGGAGGTCTACAGTATTTCCTTCCCGTGTGAATTCTGCCTTATAATACAGCAGCTCAGCTGCCTGAAGATTGCGGACTATTGGGATTGTACTTCAAAGAAGTTTAAATAACTTCAGTTACTCCAGTCATTTCCAAAGCGGTTAGGTCTTGTTCACACAGTGCAGTTTTGATTCAGATTTTGCATGCATTTAAGTCAAAACCAGAATTGGATCCAGGAGGAGAGACACTTTCAGGTCTTCCATTGGGCTGGTGTCACACTGTGCGGTTTTTGTTTTTTTTTGGTTGATGAACTCCTATTGAGAGACATGGGACTTTATCTACAAAAAAACACAACAACAAAACAAAACACAAAAAAAAATAAATAAAAAAGTGTGTGAACCAAGCCTCATATTTTTTGTTTAGGTTCCATTCCTGTTTTTGACTTAAAGCGTCTCTGTCCCCACATAAGTGCCCTGTCTCCTATATAAGGAGATCGGCGCTGTAATGTAGGTGACAGTAATGCTTTTTATTGAAAAAAAAAAACCAAACATCTATTTTCACCACTTTGAGCGATTTTAGATTTATGCTAATGAGATTCTTAATGGACAACTGGGTGTGTTTTACTATTGACCAAGTGGGCGTTGTACAGAGGTGTATGACGCTGACCAATCAATCAGTGACCAATCAGCGACCAATCAGCATCATGCACTCCTCTCCATTCATTTACACAGCGCATAGGGATCCTGTTAGTATTAGACAGCACATAAGGATCTAACACATTAACGATACTGAAGTGTTTAGACAGTGAATAGACATTCCCCAGGATGTCTATTCACAATCTCTGCACTTCGTTACTGTTTCTGTGGTAGTTACAGCAGAGCAAAGCGTAATCTCGTTGTAACATGTCATCTACAGCATAATCTTGCGAGATTACGCTTGCTCTGCTGTAACTACCGAACACAGGAACATTAACGAAGTGCACAGTGTAAATGAATGGGGAGAAGTGTATGATGCTGATTGGTCACTGATTGGTCAGCGTCATACGCTTCTCTCCAACGCCCACTTGGTCATAAAGTAAAACACGCCCAGTTGTCCATTGAGAAACTCATTAGCATCAAGCTAATATAGGTCATAACTCCGTCAAAAATTATAATTTTTCTAAATAAAAAACACTGCTGTTCTCTACAGTACAGCGCCGATCACATCATGTACAAGACAGGGCACTTATAATGTGGTGACAGCCTCTTTATTACTAGGACCACTGTTCTCTACATTACAGCGCCGATCACATCATGTACAAGACAGGCCGCTTATAATGTGGTGACAGAGTCGCTTTAAAAAAACACATGCAAAATCTGCAGAAAATCTCGACTGTTTGAACAAGGACTTTTTGCGAAGACTGCAGTGCTGTACAGCCCATTGGAATACCTTCTGGTTCAGGCTCTAGACCAGGGGTGACGGAGACCACCAGATAGCAACTCTGCTTGCTCTTATCTTCGAAGCAGTTATTTATCCGGGATAGCGGCGCTGCTTAAATGACACCGAATATTTTTTTGGCGGCGCCTCTCATCCTATCAGTGTTAAGGTTCTTCTTGCTCCGCCCTCTGAGCCTGCCGGTGCTTATACTGTGGTGTGCGCTGAGCGTCGTGAAGGGACCGACCGAAAATAAAAAGAACGAGGAGGTCGTGGTGCTGCCGTCTGTGGAAGATGATGAGTGCAGCAAAGGGGACAGGGAAAGCGGTTTACCCATCTAGAACATATCCACAGGATCGGCCATAAACACAGGTCCCACCTCTGGGCCCCGCACCCATCTCTAGACCGGGGGCCCCCTAAACCCCGTTCTGCTTCTACCACTTTCCGACCATTTCCTGGTTAGATGGTCGGGCGTTACAAAAACCAGCAAAGCTGCGCTGATCTACGCGGCTTCCATAACTCCCATAGAAGTGACTGTCTGTTACGGAAGCAGCGGCGCACTGTGATGGGGCGCCACCCCCACAAATACACTGGTTTTATTATTGGCTTACTACTTTGGTTAGTGTTTTGCTGTATAAGAAAACTTACTTTATACCAGTGAATTGGTTATTATCATTGCAAGTGAATAAATATAAATAAAAGTAACTTTTCCGTCATCACTTCCGCGGTTCAGGACTATTCATTCCTATAGGTGACGTATTGCACGTTAGTCCCGCTGGATAAGTGACAATGAGCAGGAGAAAGTCGTTATAAGTTACACGAGCGCTTTGTGTTCTACTCAGTCATAACATGTGGAAATTATTCACATTTATTATGTTTGTTACTTTTGTTCTAAACTAGCAATAAAATGTGCAATATAGATTTGTATAGTTTTATAAGCGCGCGGGCGTGGTTAGGTTGCGGGGGGGGGGGGGGGGGTACATTCTATGCACAGGGTCCTCTCCAGTCTGTGTCCGCCTCTGGTATAGACTGAGCACGCAATTCTGTGGTACCTTTAGGGTATGTTCACACGCCTTATTTTCGGGCCGTCTGTTCCAACATTTTTTTTTTTTTTACACAACAGTTTTGAAGAGCGGCCGCGTAAAAAACACCTGCGAAAAAGAAGTGCATGTCACTTCTTGAGCAGTTTTTCATGGACTCCATAGAAAGACCGCTCCAAAAACAACCGTGAAAAACACGAGTTGCTTAAAAAACGGCTGAAAATCATGAGCCGTTTTCCTTTGAAAGCAGCTCCCGATTTTCAGACGTTTAAAGCAACTCGCGCTTTTACTGCCTTTTTGGAGCGGTTTTTCTATTAAAGTCCATTAAAGTCAATGAAAACCGGCTCCAAAAACCGCTGAAAGACATGCACTTCCTTTTGGCTCTTCAAAACGTAAAAAGCCACCCCGTTGGAACAGAATGCCGTTTTTCCCATTGATATGGGCAGATGTTTAGAGGCGTTATGCTTCAGATTTTTCTGCCGTTTACAGCCCGAAAAACGGCCGAAAATAAGCCATGTGAACATACCCTAAGGGCCTTGGTATGTATACATACACTCTCCCAGAATGCAACACAGAAGTGTATTACAGCTGGCAGAATTGTGACTGCAGCTCTGGGTGCGACTGGAGCATAAGACCTTATTTACCACCAGATCAGCACAAAACCTGGAAAGTAAAGTATTTAAAATAGGGCCGACATCATGGCGCCGACTGTCCTTCACCCAGTGTAGCATGTTCTTCTCTACACACATACAAATGACTTTAGCACACATGTGGTTTGCAGCTTGGTCTAGCTACATTGGCCTCTGTGCTGCTGCCTGGTAGCCAATCAGGGTTATCTACTGCCTGTCCCATTCTTCTCTACTGATTAGATCCTGTACCATAAAATAGTTGGAACCCATCTTCCCTATAACAGGCAGGCAGAGAATCCCGGGGACCCCCATCTGATGCTCCCAACGTGTTGTCACCCAGCGTTCCCACCCGAACACAGAAATAGGGGCTGGAGAAATGAACAGGAAATCTTCACATTGTTATAATCGGTATTGAACATTTATCTGGATTCCATATTGATTCTGATGGATGAATTTCATTTCTTCTAGTCCTGTGATTACCGGTATCAGGTGCCCCTGCCAGATCTCCCCAAAAAATGTCACTTAAAGTTGTACAACTTTTTTTTCATAGGTTATAATAGATTATGTATTACAATTCTTCACCTTTTTCAAGATCTTTGCTTGCAGTCAGTGAATGTGAAAACTCTTGTTTTAATTCAGAGACTGAAAGCCTGTAAAGACCTAGTTTTGCTGAGGGTTTGTTACAAGTGTATGTAGTGGACAATCCTCTAGAGCAGCACAAATCTCTCTCCTGTCTGGAGAGCTTGTTACAATGTATCAGTCTATAGTCCAGGCCGTTAATACCACAGATGATTGTCTCGACTTGATACAATTGTAACAAACCCTCAGTTTAGGTCAGTACGTGTTTTCAGTGTCTGGAGGTCTTCAAAAAGGATGAAGAACTAAAATACGTAATTTCATATGCCAATCTTAATTAGATGCATTTTATTGCAACTTTCTTCACGTTGAGAGGCGCACGCCTCTTCGTAAATTAGGTGCATCTCTGGCTGTAAATCATGGTGATCGTCAGGCTGCCCCCTTTTTCAAAGCCACACCCACTTTTAGGGAAGTGCAAGAGGAAAAAAAAAAAAAAAAGTTTTAACTTTTTGTGCAAAACAGGAAAGCGCAACTTTTTTTTTGGGCCAGAAAACCTGGAGTTTAGTGTTTAATAAATTCCCCTCAAAGTCGGAGGACGTTACAGAACTTTCAGGATACAATGATTACATAACGACGCCTGTAATAAATGGGATGTCAATTATACAACGTGATTGCAATATATTTTTGGGGAATTTGGAGAGTTGTGATCAGTAATTTCCAGTGAGGCAGATAAGTGTCGTGGTTATGCAGGGTTCCCCTCCTAGACCAGTGCTCAGTCAGATTTACCATTCAGGAATCTAGGAAAGCTGGATGACCAACCCTGCGGGAGCCACCATAGCAGCTTTATTGGGTGTCACCCAGCTTTCCCAGAAACAGAAAAGAGTGGAACTGAACTCTTAAAATCTTCAGAGAAGAAGGAAATTTGGGGACTTGTAATTATGTGGAAACGTTCTCCCCGAGATTGTTACATAAGAAAGAATTCTACATTGATACATTGTCTCCTCACCGTCCAGAATGGCCCACTGCCCGTCTATCTCCGTGTGCTTCAGGTAGGAGTCCTCTATGGTGGGGTCATAATCCGGCACAAAAATCTTCTGGAAGAACTGGATGGTGAGCGCGCTCTTCCCCACGCCCCCATCGCCCACCACCACCAGCTTGTAAGTGGGCAGGTTATCGCTCAGGACAGCGCTGGTCGCCATCTTGTCCTCACAGTTCCTGCAGAGAAAGCCGAGACGATTAGTCACAGTGCAACAAGCCGGATGCAGACGACAGAAAGGGTTAAAGGAAAGTTACACAACTCAGCTATGAAGTGAGAGGGAACGTACAAGCGTCACAGGCAGAAGTGACAAGACCCTGGAGATCCGAACACCGCGAAACGCCTCTAATCCGGCGTCCTGTACTCCAGAAAATCTCATCTTCAACTGAATTTTTAAAAGATGACGGAACCTATTAGGAATTTCTGATTGCCCGGCCCCCCCCCCCCCCCCCAGGTCTCACTAATGCCGGATTAAAGGAATTTTACTGTATATATATATCTTGGACTTTTAAAGTCATCCTTCAGTCAAAAGCGATGGAAAATCAGTTGTAGGAGCTCACCCAGTGTGGAACGCTATATCACGACATATCGCCAAGTTGTTCTATCGGGATAGGACCTTTGAAAGACGGACAAGAAATACCTGGAATGGATAGACGTCATGGGGCAAACAAGGGGATCACACCATAGCGAGCACTAGATTGATGCTCATTAAACACGGATCTAAATTGTAAATGTTTCCCAGAAGTCTGAGATGGACTAAGGTGACGGCTCCTCAACCGGTGTTACAACGAATACGCCACGAGCGATCAGGAGACGATCCTCCGCCAACCATAAACCGCAGCAGCCAACTTCATTGACAACGTAAAGTTGTTGGGCGGACGCTACGTGTCTGGCGTGAGGCCGTCCGCGTAAAGCTTCAGGTCTATGGAAAAATTGAATGATGTCCTAACAGGAAGGGGGCTCGAGACCAAAACGGACACAGATCGTCTATGGCAAAAGTTTCCATACTGGACGAGGTTTATGGTATTTTGTCCACATAACTTTCCCAGAAACAAGTGAGCTGCTCCCCTATAGTAAATAAATGGGAATTCCCCTTAACATATGGCTTGACATGTCCATGTGACAATAGGGATCCATGAGCTGGGGCCACCACCGATTCCCCTGTAAAGTGCCCCAACCCCTCAGAGCTGTCTATAGATCTTGGGATCTCTATTCCGCGCTCAGGATAATGTGTCACCATTGCACTGGGTCAGACACCAAGTGGTGGAAACCTCTGCAGCAACGTCATGGTGGAGAGGTGGTCCCAGCTCATGGAGCCCTATGCCATCAGACATGCCAGCCCATACATTGAGGTGGAACCCCCTTTAAACACGAATTTCATTGTTGACTCCAAGAATGGTCATTAATGTCTATCAATCTCCCGATGACATTTCAGAAGCCAAATTGAGGTGAACATTGAAGTGACGGTTATGATCATTGTTGGTAATGGCAGGCGGATGGTCACATTGGCCAAATATGTGGTCAACGATAGCCACAGTGGGCATACTTAGTAGACAGCTGGCCCACAGGCACCATTTGACCAACGATGAGATCTCCATACAGAGCGAGGTACATAGAAGACCATCATTCTACAGTCCAGCATGGAACGGACAACCATTAATTCAACAACGAAACAGGTGCACATGGGTTAAAATGCCAGAGGAGCGTGCCGAGAAGAATTCCACAGAGGCCATCAGAAATTCTTCAGATGAACATTTCCAGAGAAGCAATTCTCGTATCTGTGGCAACGTGTGATGTCTAAATTGTCTAATCCCATTACACCCCCCTCATAAAAGGAAAATTGCAGTTGCAGAACCTTAACCCTCCCCACCCCCAACGTATGAACATCTCCCGGAGAAGCTGAAATACCCGACAAAACATGCAGAAGAAACCCCCTAATGTGGACACGCGTCATCTACTCCTAATGACAAGCTCATGTAAAGGCCACAGAAGGGCAGTATTAGGCTATGTTCACACTGAGTTTTTTGCAGGTGGAATTTCTGCCTCAAAATTTTGTTTGGAAGTTTGAGGCAGATCTTCCTCTCCCTGCACGCAGATTTTCTTGTCCGCAGCCATTGAGCGCCGCAGGCACAAAACGCAGCAAAACACGCTTTTTCTGCCTCCCATTGAAGTCAATGGGAGGTCAGAGGCGTAAACGCCCGAAAATAGGGCGCTGGAAGGCATTTTAGGGCCGTTTGACGTTTTGCGGTGCGTTTTCCGTGTCAAAAAACAGTGTGAACATAACCTTATAGTAGTTATATTCTTGTATATAGGAGCAGTATTATATTCTTGTATATAGGAGGCAGTATTATAGTAATTATATTCTTGTATATAGGGGGCAGTATTATAGTAGTTATATTCTTGTATATAGGGGCAGAATTATAGTAGTTATATTCTTGTATATAGGAGCAGTATTATAGTAGTTATATTCCTGTATATAGGAGGCAGTATTATAGTAGTTATATTCTTGTATATAGGAGCAGTATTATAGTGGTTATATTCTTGTATATTGGGGGCAGTATTATAGTAGTTATATTCTTGTATATAGGAGCAGTATTATAGTAGTTATATTCTTGTACATAGGGGGCAGTATTATAGTAGTTATATTCTTGTATATAGGGGGCAGTATTATAGTAGTTATATTCTTGTATATAGGGAGTAGTATTATAGTAGTTATATTCTTGTACATAGGGGGCAGTATTATAGTAGTTATATTCTTGTATATAGGGTGCAGTATTATAGTAGTTATATTCTTGTATATAGGGGGCAGTATTATAGTAGTTATATTCTTGTATATAGGGAGTAGTATTATAGTAGTTATATTCTTGTACATAGGGGGCAGTATTATAGTAGTTATATTCTTGTATATAGGGTGCAGTATTATAGTAGTTATATTCTTGTATATAGGGGGCAGTATTATAGTAGTTATATTCTTGTATATAGAGGCAGTATTATAGTAGTTATATTCTTGTACATAGGGGGCAGTATTATAGTAGTTATATTCTTGTATATAGGAGCAGTATTATAGTAGATATATTCTTGTATATAGGAGCAGTATTATAGTAGTTATATTCTTGTATATAGGAGCAGTATTATAGTAGTTATATTCTTGTATATAGGGGGCAGTATTATAGTAGTTATATTCTTGTATATAGGAGCAGTATTATAGTAGATATATTCTTGTATATAGGGGGCAGTATTATAGTAGTTATATTCTTGTATATAGGAGCAGTATTATAGTAGTTATATTCTTGTATATAGGAGCAGTATTATAGTAGTTATATTCTTGTATATAGGGGGCAGTATTATAGTAGTTATATTCTTGTATATAGGGGGCAGTATTATAGTAGTTATATTCTTGTATATAGGAGGCAGTATTATAGTAGTTATATTCTTGTATATAGGGGGGCAGTATTATAGTAGTTATATTCTTGTATATAGGGGGCAGTATTATAGTAGTTATATTCTTGTATATAGGGAGCAGTGTTATAGTAGTTACATTCTTGTATATAGGAGCAGTATTATAGTAGTTATATTCTTGTATATAGGGGGCAGTATTATAGTAGTTATATTCTTGTACATTCAAAATCAAAGCATTTTCTGTGGTTACTTTGCCCTTAGATCTTATACATTTCTGTAAGTGGTCCACATGGCATTTTTGCGGAGGACATGCTCTGTGGTTTACAGAGTTAAACTTGAAGATTTTTCCCATCACCCCAAGCTGTTTACATCCTGGAATTGTTACGAATATTCCCGCAGTCTTAGATTACAGATCTCCTTCTCATCACTTTCTATGGTGCCAGGTTCCATTCTCTGCATTAGAGCAGAGCATTATGCGGCCTAATTCACTTCCGATTCATGACTTAAGAATGTAATAGCTGAAAAACCGAGAGTGTAAGTGCAAGACGCTGAAGGAGCACCAGGGGAGGTAAAGGAAAATAATAACTATGAGTCGTTAATAATTACACCCCTCCCCCATCCATCAACTACTGACCGTGCAGATAGAGTCTGAACATGTCCAATATTTCATATTTATGTCGCAGAAGATTGACCACAGACGGGGGATCTCACCTCTATTTCTGGATGACTTCTAGGATAAACTGGAACAAGGTGTCATGGAAAGGGGAGCCCAGTCCAGATGGCTCCCCTCCTCAAAACACTGTATATGGAAAGATATGTAGCTCTGAGTTTAAATCTAACAGCATCCCCTGCTTGTTCAGTGTCTGAAAAGAGCTTTTTTTTGGCAATTTGCATTCTGGAAAGTGTCATTTTTACACCAGCCTTTGTACCTACATCTGATGAAGGAAAAATGGAGTGCCCCTACATAATAGAAGATTCGAAAGGCTGGCCACTGTCCGCAAGATGTAACTCAGAATCAGTAATGTAAGTACACTGATTCCACCAGCAGAATAGTGAGTGCAGCTCCGGAGTATAATACAAGATGTGACTCAGGATCAGTACAGGATAAGTAATGTAATGTATGTACACAGTGACTCCACCAGCAGAATAGTGAGTGCAGCTCTGGAGTATAATACAGGATATAACTCAGGATCAGTACAGGATAAGTAATGTAATGTATGTACACAGTGACTCCACCAGCAGAATAGTGAGTGCAGCTCTGGAGTATAATACAGGATATAACTCAGGATCAGTACAGGATAAGTAATGTAATGTATGTACACAGTGACTCCACCAGCAGAATAGTGAGTGCAGCTCCGGAGTATAATACAGGATAAGTTGGGGAGTATTATAGTAGTCAGTCAGTGCAGGAAATATTTTCAGCTTAGTTTGTCAGGACGGTGGCTGAATTGGTTTGGAATGTGACAAGGCAGAGATGTGCTCCGCAATTGTCACTTCCCTTCCCCCACTCCTCCCGGCAGATGACATTACTCAGTGTGATATTTTGGTCACAGAAAAGGCGACTATGAAATTGATAAATGTATTTGCTCTGATAGAACTTGGTATTGATCCTGCATTGGTAACCTGCAGTGACTAGATTTGCTCTCAGCCCATTTTCGTATCCCCTTCCGCTTCCCTTCTCATTTTCCCGCATTATAATCCAGTAAACCCCCTCCCATCATTTCTGGCTCCTTTACACGAAGCCTCGATACGCTCTGAATTGGGAGATTCTGGTTCACAGCAACGTGGCAAAGATCTGAACATTTCTTTCAAGCCGTCTCAAATCCTTTCAACAATCAACTGGCACGAATGTTAATTAGATCTCTGAGCGCGGGATGTTCTGATGGGAGAGAATGGCGCTAATTGCTGTCTGTTAGCCGAGATGAACGTTAACCCTTCTTTCACTTTACACAACATGTATATAGATTTAGAATGACACCCCCCCCCCCCCCCCCCCCAGCTGGCAACACAAACCCCAAAACATTCTTCACATGAGACATTGTATCACCCTGTGGGGGGGGGTGTCACATTGTAGCACCCTGCGGAGGGGGTCACATTGTCGCACCCTGCGGAGGGGGGGGGGGTCACATTGCCGCACTGTACTCTGCAGTTCTGTGCCGGATTAGCAGATCTCCTCTATTATTGAACACTAATATATACACATCCATCTGATGGTCCAGAATTTCCAGCAACTAGTCACCTCTTTGGACCAGAATATGCCGGATTATCGGAATTCAACAGTTTGTGAATATGTAGAGTTAACCTGTAAAATGCTGTTTAGAAGTGCACTTGATGCAACATTTCTGATCAAATTGGCGCAGATTTGTCTGAGAACTGTTCCAGATGTAAAGAACTGGAGCGTGTTCGATACGTCAGATCACAGCGCTGGCCTGTACACAGATATAGGTTTATCTTTATATAAAGCTGTAATTGCCACACGCCAGCACCGCGCTTTGCCAGGGTAACGGGGAGCGCCATTCAGCAGAGTAGCTGAAAATAAAATAAATCTGCCGTCTGAGGCGCCGCGTGTCATCGGGTCTCCAATAATGAATCACAAGTGCGGAGAAGAGAACTCGCGCAGCATGAGACACGTCCAGAGCCATCTGCTCCGAGCCCGCGCCCCAATCCTCCTGCGGATCTGCGGAAATCTGCAACAGCTGGCGAGGGGGCAGATCTGGTCTTTAATGGTCGGAGGGTCAGATCTGAATGCAGCGGATTTAGATTCTGCAGGATTTGCACTTACGATTTTTGGGACGGTGAACTCTACAGGAGATTTCATGAACGGCCGCCTCACGCGGAAATCAGCCAAAAAAAAAACAAACATGCGCCTTGGAATATCAGTCTAAAGACGAGTCATTCTACGTAGATCTGATCGTAGAGCAACGGTCTCCAACCTGTGGCTCCCCAGAGGTTATTAAACTACAACTCCCAGCATGCACTCACAGGCTGAATGGCGCTTAGAGTCAGAATATTTATTTTAATAATCTATTCAGCCATTGCAGAGTCACCAGGTAACAGACACTGGGGGACAACCACAAAGTGCCACCATTATAATATTCACAGGGGTTGCCAGCTTGCCATAGAAACCCGCGATGGTATATTGTTCCGTTCTGCCACTGCTCCCTCTACTATAGCTCTGCCTGTGGAACTGTCAGTCTTTACTGTTCCAGCATTCTATTCATGAACCAGGGAGCTCAGGATGAGCAGAGCTCTAGATCCCATCAGACAGGCGTTCTGCAGAGCATGGAATTGTGGGAGAAAACAGTGAATATAAACCGTAATATGAATACATTGTATAAGATATACCCGGAGATCGTCATCAGTAACAAAGCTGCATCTGTGGCGGATCTCTGCGGCGGAGGGGCTCAGGCAGGAGGTTCTGTTGTATTAAAAGGTTGATGGCGCTGCCACCTTATTCCCTCCAGTTTTACGATTGTGAAGCGGCTAAGAAAGGATCGACGAGCCTCTGGCAGCGCCAACCATGGGGGGGGGGTCCCTGAGAGGGACTAATTATATCCGAATAAAGCCGCACGGCTGCTCCGTTACAAGGGGATAGAAGGATGAAAGATATTTACTAAAAATAATGGCGTCTGCAGAACACAAGGGTCGGTTCTGGATGGACAGAGCGGGGGAGGGGCCTTATGTATTGCAGGTGGTTATCGGACACCGACCACATGCGCTATAATCACAAGCGGCGATCCTTGGATCTCCTGGGGACGGGCCAATCATTGCAGGGACAGATCGTTCTGTGTCCTTAATAAACTGGCAACGCAACAAGTGGCTGAAAGAAAACGAAGCCCCACAGACCAGAATCCCACAGAGGCGCTGCCACATGAACTAAATAGATACGGCCGTGTTTTAAGGGTTGAGATCCATGTGGGGGGGGGGGGGGCGGGATAATATTTTTTTTTATAAAAAGTCCTTTGTGCCCCCCTTTCTATCTGCAGACACAATCAAGAGGCCATTGCCATGTAAACGATATCCCTCTGTGGTGTGCAATGACGTCATCATATAGAATTAGTGATGTCATCGCTGTCACATGAATCACCGGGACATAATGTAAAAACAAATACAAGGATTGCGTCATACAGAGCAATGGTGACACTTCTAATGTTTATAGGGACAATAAACCGGCCGTCTGTGTACAGTGGATTACAAGGCAATTGATAAGAGCACAACCATTTCAGGCTAGAAAAACATGGCTGCTTCCTTCCAGAAACAGCACCACACCTGTACATGGGTTGTGTCTGGTATTGCACTTCATGTCCATAGAAGTTTATTGAACTTAGCTGCAATACCACATTTAGCCAGTGGACAGGTGTGGCACTGTTATTAGAATAAAGCAGTCATGTTTTTCAAATCCCGTACAACCCCTTTAAGTAACATATCCCCAGCACTATTATATCCTCCAGAGACATTACATCATATGTGTGACTGATATCAGCCGCTCCTCTTATATCACTCCAGTACTATTATATCCTCCAGAGAGATTACATCATATATGTGACTGATATCAGCCGCTCCTCTTATAACACTCCAGCACTATTAGGCTGGGTTCACACGTGGCGGAGTTGCTCTTGAATTCCGCAGCGGAGCCGTTTCTCCATTGACTTCCACTTCTTTTTAGTAGGCTTCGTTTAGACGAGGCGTAAAATTCCGCTGCGGAGCGGAATTTGGTGTCCGCAGAATGCTCTGTCTGTTGCGGACTCATGGCGGAATTTCTCCATTGACTTCAATGGAGATTCTAAATTCCGCAATGAAGTCCGCAGCTGTCATGCACATGTTGTGTGCTGCGGAGCGTATTTGTTTTTTAACATGACATTTCTTCATTCTGGCTGGACCTATGTATTTCTAGGTCTACAGCCAGACTGAGGAAGTCAATGGGGCTACCGTAATTACGGGAGCGTTGCTAGGAGACGTCAGTAAATAGTCACTGTCCAGGGTGCTGAAAGAGTTAAGCGATCGGCAGTAACTGTTTCTGCACCCGGGACAGTGACTACCGATCACAATATACAGCAACCTGTAAAAAAAAAAATTGAAGTTCATACTTACCGAGAACTCCCTGCTTCTTCCTCCAGTCCGGCTTCCCAGGATGACGTTTCAGTCTAAGTGACGGCTGCAGCCAATCACAGGCTGCAGCGGTCACATGGACTGGCGCGTCATCCAGGGAGGTCGGGCTGGATGTCAGGAGAGGGACGCGTCACCAAGACAACGGCCGGTAAGTATGAAATTAGTTTACTTTCACTAGGGAAAGTGCTGTCCCTTCTCTCTATTTTGCACTGATACAGAGAAGGGAAGCACTTTTCCCGCAGTCCGCAGCAGCTAGTCCGCATCAATTTACTGCACATTTTGGGCAGATCCGCAGCAGAATCTGCAACGCAGATTCTGTGCGGCATTGATGCGGACAGTTGCGGAGGAAAACCGCCACGTGTGGTCATGCCCTTATATCCTCCAGAGACATTACATCATATGTGACTGATATCAGCCGCTCCTCTTATATCACTCCAGCACTATTATATCCTCCAGAGACATTACATCATATATGTGACTGATATCAGCCGCTCCTCTTATATCACTCCAGTACTATTATATCCTCCAGAGACATTACATCATATGTGTGACTGATATCAGCCGCTCCTCTTATATCACTCCAGTACTATTATATCCTCCAGACATTACATCATATGTGTGACTGATATCAGCCGCTCCTCTTATATCACTCCAGTACTATTATATCCTCCAGAGACATTACATCATATATGTGACTGATATCAGCCGCTCCTCTTATATCACTCCAGTACTATTATATCCCCCAGAGACATTACATCATATGTGTGACTGATATCAGCCGCTCCTCTTATAATACTCCTGCACCATTATAGGGTAGTTGCCCTTTAATTTAAAGCAGTATTGCTGAACCTAATGGCTTTCCTGTTGTACAATGTATCGATTATTCATGCAATATCGGTTTACGACGACAGACGTGGGCACAACAATCCTGCATTTCACCCTTTCCCAGCAAGGAGAAGACCAGGGATCCCCTCTTGTGTGCTAATGATGAGATCACCATGGAGATGCTGATTGCCGTTCCTCCATCCGGATCTCACGGAACATTTACTGTGACAAACAGCAAAACCGACAAACAAAGAAGGGGCAGGAGGGCGAAGGAGAAGATGCTGCGTACACCCCCCCCCCCCATTCCTGGGGGTCCTCACATAAGAGGTGATAAGACGTAATCATTGAGCAGAGGGTCACATTCCACATCCTAACAGACCCCATTCATTATAAGGGGATCCCTCAGGGTTCTAATTTGTTTAACAGCAGGAATAAAGCTGCGGACTGCGCTATTTTTCCCGTAAAAAAAAAAAATTAAAATATAAACGGAAAGCTCGACAGAAAAAAAAAAAACAAGCAGAAGTGAACAGAGCCTTTTACATTTTACCTGCACTGATACATTGTAGCAAACGATCAGGACAGGAGAGAGATTTGTGCAGCGGATGTGTTTATTTCAGAGGATTGTCTAGATTGGATACAACTGTAACAAACCCTCAGCTGTGAGACGTTTTAGGTCAGGAGGGGATTTCAGCCTCTAAATGCAACCGAGGATGTTTCCATTTACTTACAGCAAGCAGAGATGCTGAAAACGGTAAGACATTGAAACAGAAAAAGTCTCAGAAAGTTGCAGAACTCTTCTATATATATATATATATATATCCCCAGGAAAATCGGCGTGAAGCTGAAGCACGTGGGCCATTCGGACATGGTGTTTTTCACGCAGCGCGTGTCCGTCGCGTGAAACTCACTGCATGTCCTATTCTTGTGCGGTTTGAGTTTCATGCACCCTTTGAAGTCAATGGGTGCGTGAAAATCACGGACAGCACGAGGGCGCACATTTGTGGATTGTCCGTGATTCACGCACCAGTTTCTTGAAATGGAGAAAAATAAAAAGATGTGCAGAACTAACAACAACTGATGCCCCACGGAACAAACACTGACGGCACACGGAACTGCAGCGCATGGAAAACGTGGCCGCTTTTTTGTGGACTCAAAACTGAAATGCTTGTGTGAATCAGGCCTCAGTGGAGAGGACCATGGACAGGTACGGCCACTGCTCCTATATGTGGCTGCTATAGAAGGTCAGGTAGGGTCTGTGCTCCAGTGGTGGGAGGGGGGGGGGGGGGTCCCCTCCAAATTTGTTGCCATAAGCCACCACCAGCCTTAATCCGACCCGGTGTATGTATGTATGTATACACACATACATATGCACGCATTCTAGTATCAGTTTGCTTCATTTAGAAATGAATTCTGTAAGAAGAGACTGGTTTTTTTTTTTTTAACCTAGAAAATAGTGGAGACAAAAATGTTGTCTAAAAAGTTCCAATAAAAAAAACAAAAGATCCGGAGACCTTCACTACGTTCCTGCTGCCAATTCCCAGGCCCGAGTCAGTGCGGACTACTCCCCCATCATCCCCTGGAACACGAGTCTTTTCACTTATCAGATGAAAAGAAAATAATAATCAAAATGTAGGAAACTTCAGACAAAATAAAAGTAAAGTTCCCGAGTTGAGGCCTTTGACTCCGGCCAATGATCATTGCCCACGATGAAAGACCAAAACGCTCGATCAGCGCCTGATTGGATCTTTTATACAGAAATAAAAATAGTTGTCTGCAGCGCATCTCCGGTGTAAACACGCGGCCGACACGATGGAGGTGCAGAGGACGAGCTTGATGTCCTGGTGTCAGGAGGGGCCGGAGAGACTAAAGCTGGACAGACGCAGCGATTTACCACTCATCAGAACAGTCCTAAAATATCAGCAGATCTGACTACAATCCAAGGGGTTTCCATGTAAAATCATCCAGATTCTAACTGGGACTGAATATTTGAGGGGTTTCACGTGGAAGTTCTTGGTCGGTTGGTATCAAAATCATCAGCATGCAAGATTACCACAAGTGTCAGTACACAACTACAGGTAGAGTTCCCTTTTAAAAGCACGAATACATCATAAAGATATATAGAATGCAGATCACCAGAACAAACTCTGAAGAAACTGAACAAGCAGAAAATGCTGGGAGATTTCAGCTCTGAAGATGCAGAATAGTGAGTGCAGCTCTGGAGTATAATACAGGATGTAACTCCGGATCAGAACAGGATAAGTAATGTAATGTATGTACACAGTGACTCCACCAGCAGAATAGTGAGTGCAGCTCTGGAGTATAATACAGGATGTAACTCCGGATCAGAACAGGATAAGTAATGTAATGTATGTACACAGTGACTCCACCAGCAGAATAGTGAGCGCAGCTCTGGAGTATAATACAGGATATAACTCAGGACCAGTACGGGATAAGTAATGTATGTACACAGTGACTCCACCAGCAGAATAGTGAGCGCAGCTCTTGAGTATAATACAGGATATAACTCAGGACCAGTACGGGATAAGTAATGTATGTACACAGTGACTCCAGCAGAATAGTGAGTGCAGCTCTGGAGTATAATACAGGATATAACTCAGGATCAGTACAGGATAAGTAATGTATGTACACTGACTCCACCAGCAGAATAGTGAGTGCAGCTCTGGAGTATAATACAGGATGTAACTCAGGATCAGTACAGGATAAGTAATGTAATGTATGTACACAGTGACTCCACCAGCAGAATAGTGAGTGCAGCTCTGGAGTATAATACAGGATATAACTCAGGATCAGTACAGGATAAGTAATGTAATGTATGTACACTGACTCCACCAGCAGAATAGTGAGTGCAGCTCTGGAGTATAATACAGGATGTGACTCAGGATCAGTACAGGATAAGTAATGTAATGTATGTACACAGTGACTCCACCAGCAGAATAGTGAGTGCAGCTCCGGAGTATAATACAGGATGTAACTCAGGATCAGTACAGGATAAGTAATGTAATTTATGTACACAGTGACTCCGCCAGCAGAATAGTGAGTGCAGCTCTGGAGTATAATACAGGATGTGACTCAGGATAAGTGAAGTCCTTTATTAACTTATGTAAATTGTACAATTGTGACGAGAGAGCAAAAAATAAATATCTCTGAAGGACCCCGACCGCCCTGCTGAACCAGCCTGGCTTGAATAGATTTAGTTATGGGGTTTGTGTACCCCCTGTACAGGAGATGGTGGCCCCATGTTCTTGGCCCTTGAGGGTCACATGATACATCTTTCCTGTAAAATCCTTTGTAACGTGTTTTATAATCCACAAACCTCGGTTACGTAATTCCGCTTTATATTTCGCACAATGAATTTCTTAATTCTGAACATTGTCTTACAGGGAAAAAAAAAATTAAATTGGAAAAAAATAAAAAGGTTCAATATTTAACACTTCATAGGCCACTAAACCCGTCCTGTGCGCGATTACGATGTAATTGATGGTTCTCGCATAGTCGTCCTGTGCGTTTCTGGCACCACGTTCCCCAGGAATATAAATGGATTACCAATTCTTAATATAGACCCTCAATGTGAGAATGCTGTGAACCCCCCTGGACCCACCACAATTTATCTGGGCACCGCGGCCGATCCGTACGTGCGATTGTGACGGCTACTGCAGTTCTGCCCCATCATGTGGGCACAGCGGTTTGTGCCACTGTGCCTGGATAAATATAGAAGGGGCCTCACCACTCATGGGGGCACAGAGGCCCGTTTATTATGCCGATTAATGGGGTTCCTGGAGACTGGACCCCACATTGACGGCCTATATCAAGAACCATTCCTGGAAAACCCCATCACGTCAAAATGATCCTGTGGAACCGGCCTAAAAATCCGCACGGAAATACTTAAATATTTAGGAATTGATTTTGGTGCAGACGACGCGGATTCTCCCATAAGCCACAGCGAATTTTACTCGATGTGTGAACGTAGCCGAGGGGCGGTATAGACGACATTCAGTGACCAAGTGACACGTCAGACGCCATCACTCCCGCAGCCTTTGCTGCAATACGACGCGGACTGCCGGTCAGTGACTAGAGATGGCGGAATACCCCCCCCCCCACACCAGTTTCGCCAATTTGTGGATCGGTTCACCCTCTGACCATTAGGATACATCACGTGAATCCATTTATAAGATGTCGGGCAGATTACAGGTTGATTGGGGGCCTGTATGGCGGTCTTTACTTTATTTTGTCATTAGAACACCTAATACACAGGGAAACCGCGAATGAGGACGAACGGAAAGTGAAGGAAGAAACCGACCTCCTACACAAGTTCCTGCAGTAATATTTTTACCACAAACATTTTTTTGCTTATTCAACAGAAGTTTGTTCTTGTTACGGAACAAATGGAAATATTTTTGTTGGGGGGGGGGGGGGGGAGGCGCCTGTTTTAGAAATAGGACCGGATCCTGACGCGATTGGGTGACAGATAATTGTCACGTCACTATTATGGCCGGCAGTTAACCGCATGAGTGGCCACATTACAGCCCGGCGCTTGTCCCCGAGCCAGATCATGGTGACTGGATCGGATGTCAACCGACCCGCCACGTGCTACAACCTGTCAATGTGAAGAACTACAAGTGCCATCCTGCCAAGACTCCTACAACATGAGGGGGGGGGGGGGGTCGTGCATAATAATGAGTTCCAAAATGTTGCCATGAGACCGGACGTTGTATACACTTTCCATGAATGTGGCAGTCCCATGTAAAGGACTATCATTTCCTATGAGAAAACATTTCGCTTGGAAACTGCGACTTCTTTATATTCATTTCTCAAAGAAAATCGTTCCCACGTAGAGTTCTCTCGCTCGCTGCGGCTCACGAGTTGTAAAAGTTGTCGACACTTTTCAAAAGGCAAAAAATATTGCAAAAAAATTTTTAATTTTCAATCCCGATGTGAAGAGTTTAGATCAAGCGGAAGAAGCAAAAAAATCTGAAGGACTCCAGTGCCGACTGTAAGTGAATAGCCGCTGAGCCCTTCTATACCCCACACCACCCCCGCATGGACTAGGGGGGCAAAGAAGAGATTTAGGAGGTGTTAGATGAGGCTTTTAACCCCTGCATGCCCGGACAGTACCGCAGTCACGATCTCCTGATCAGCTTCTTGCTCACAGAACCAAACAAATATAGAAATGATAGTCAGTGATTGAGTAAAAAAAAAAAAAAAACAGAAAAAAATTTAAAATCAGCTGATCAAAAAAGTAACAAACACTTCCAGCACTTCTGCAGACTCATGGCCTGGAGGGGGATGGGGGCCTCTGATCAGGACCCCCCCCCCCTCTCATCAGACACTTGGAGTGCGGAGGATTGTAACTGGCAGCGACAGGGTTAAATGCTGATGAGATCACTGCAGATTGTAATTACACCCAGTTATACGGGGGGGCCTCCGTGTGCAGCCCCCAGGGGGCACATGCCTGTGATGCGGATGGCCGTGTACTCACCAGATGTGTGTCCCAGACCGGCAGCTCTCACTTCATGCTGTGCCAATGATGCCAGTCCCTGGGTGTAGGGCCTCTGTACCACCCCTGATCCCTCCTCCGGTAGGAGCCGCTGCAATCCAATGCTCAGACGCCGCTCACCATTCTTTATATTGCAACAGCTGATGCTAAAAATAGAAGCTGCCGGGGGGAGGCGCTGACACCGCTGCCCACTTTATACAAGTATCAGCCTCCATCTCTTCATGTTCTGCTATAAAATGATACAATGTTCATCTTTTATCATTTATCAAGAATGTTACCAACTTATGCAACAGATCTATACACCGAAAGATTAATACGGAGAACACTCCCCCCCCCTTGAACACAATGGACTCTTCCACAAGCTGTGCCCTCAGTTAAGGTAGTCTGAGACTTGGGAATGGGTAGAAGACTCCCTGAGATGTGAAGACCGGATTTCGGGAAATGACAACAAATTATTAATTAGGGTTAGATGGAAAACTTTCAGCATTTTGGGATCTGAACACTTGGGTGGAGGAATGTGAGACTATGTACTTGGGACTTCCTTAAGAAAACCACTCCTTGCATAGGACAGGTTATCTGTCATTCTCTGGGTGTCTGCAGAGCTGGGTGCTCCCAGTCCTGTTATCATGGGGCTGCCCAACCCTGTGGTGCCTGCTGGGTTCGTACAATAACAATTCCTCCTAGGTCATAGAGTGTGACTCAGCCCTCACATGATCACCTGTAGAATACCTGGCATGTTAGGAAACAATGTCCTGGTGACACAGGTGACATGAGGAAATCCAGGGCCTGCAAATAAACCAACAGAGGCAAAGACTGAACCCCAATTATACAAACAGTGCAATATTTTCACTACTTTACTCCTTAAAGGGATTGTCTATTTTTCTCCTTCAAGGGATTGTCCATTTTGCACTATTGGGGGTCCCTGGCTCAGTAGCCCCTATCCGTTGAGGGATTGTCTATTTTGCTCCTTAAAGGAATTGCCCATTTTGCCCTATTAAGGGTCCCTGGCTCAGTAGCCCCTATCCTTAAAGGGATTGTCTATTTTGCGCCTTAAATGGATTGTCCATTTTGTCCTATTTGGGGCTCCCTGGCTCAGTACCCTCTATAGACAGGGCTCTCATACACTGCCTGTAGTGGGGTCGTGTTCTGCGACATTTCCTCTACATTGATAGTAAGCGGACACTTTCTTTAGTGATAAAAGCAGCTCAGTAACTGGTCCATGTAATCAGCGCGTGACCGGGAAAAACGGACACTGAACAGAGAGCGTCTCCGATGTGAACAACTCCACAACACGTCCAGATACTTTGTTGCAATCCTCCCCATTGCAGAACATCTACATCGCCTCACATGTAAATTTCTGACCGATTGTCGTTAAACGGTTACAGATTTATTGTCATTACAGATTTATTCTTATTGCAAAATGTAAAGATTATCAGTACAAGAGGTGGTTTGCGGTTGTAGCGACGATTTTTGGGCACATTTTTGGCCCCTTAAGTGGTCCTGCTTTCTGGGACTGTGGGACCACCAGTATTCCGGATTTCTCCTGCACTGAACCTTCAATACGAGCAATCATTAATCCTCCCGACCTCCCCATACACATGCCTGCTTGGTTCGACTGAACGTACTTCTCAATGTGGGGGAAGGGAATAAGCCGCTGTTATACAATTTTGGCGCACGCTTATCTAGTTTGAGAATAAAGAATTGGGCATGTTGGAATTCAGCATACAAGATTCTTTTTCCAACCAACATTTGGCGATCGAATGGTGATTTTTACCTGCTGATTATTGCTTTATCTCTGCTGCGTTAGGGCACAGCTATAATCAGCGACTCCAGCTCAGCTGCATTGTCTATTGGAATCTAAGGTAGTCTGAAACCACCTCCTGTCTCTTTAGAAGCTCAGCCTGCAGCTCTGTCTCTCCCCAATGCTTTACACTGCATCTCTGCAGGATAGCCTACACTGAACAAGCCCATCATATGTGTGAGCAGGACTAGGTCAGGACGGGTTTTAAGCTTCTGAATGTAAATAATAAAGTATTCCTGTTTACTGACAGCAAGAAGAGATCTTAAAAATGGTAATTAAAACACAAAGCGGAGATCTATCAAGACTGACATTTCATACTCCAGTCTTAAACTGAAGTTCATTGTAGTCAAATTGCGACAAATTTATTAAAAGGCGCACACCTCGTAATAAACTTGGCGAATCTTGGACTGTCCAAAAGACAGAAAATGAAGGCTGTGCCCGCTATGAGCAGGTGTAGATTTGCGCTGAAATTTGCGCCATTATCTGTCTTTAGTAATAATAAATCTGTTGGAAAGTTGGTCATGCCGCCCGCCCCCTCCCCGCCCCCCGGTTTTAGCCACTTTTGAAAACTGGTGAGTGGCGAGAAAAGCCACCAATTATAGCGCAGATTTGGCTTGTGACGAAATGTACAGCTTTTTTACTCCATAAAACTGATAAAAATTGCTTGATAAGTTTCCCTGAAGTATATTAGAAAGCCTAAAGGGTTTTTCAACATAAGACATTGAGGACACATTAACGACGCCATAAAACGTCAGCGCATGGAGAACAGTGACGCTGTTTCTGGGGGGAAGCAGCCATGTTCTCACCTGGGAGGGTTTATCGATGACCGTGCGTGTCTCGTAGGGCTCGCGTTACATGTAGATATTATGTAGTAAGAAGCATCAATAGTCCAAGCGCTCAGTAATGTGGAGGAACCGGTCATTTACTTTCATTACCTATCAGTATTAGTGTCCAATGTAATTGTTGAGCGGTTGCCGTGGGTTACACTACATAAAGTTATTGTGGCGATGCAGTATATAGACATTGTTAACCCTGTGATGTGTTCTCACTGACACCTGACGGCAGAGACGCGATCATGTGACACCATGGACAACATTACACCGCACCCGTAACAAGGGCTTGGGGCATCACTAGTGCGCATGTAATAGAGCCATACAGTGTCCACGTAATAGAGCCAAACAGTGTCCATGTATTAGAGCCATACAGTGTCCATGTAATAGAGCCATACAGTGTCCATGTAATAGAGCCATACAGTGTCCACGTAATAGAGCCATACAGTGTCCATGTAATAGAGCCATACAGTGTCCACGTAATAGAGCCATACAGTGTCCATGTAATAAAACCATACAGTGTCCATGTAATAGAGCCATACAGTTTCCATGTAATAGAGCCGTACAGTGTCCATGTAATAAAGCCATACAGTGTCCATGTAATAAAGCCATACAGCGTCCCTGTAATAGAGCCATACAGTGTCCATGTAATAGAACCATACAGTGTCCATGTAATAGAGCCATACAGTGTCCATGTAATAAAGCCATACAGTGTCCATGTAATAGAGCCATACAGTGTCCATGTAATAGAGCCATACAGTGTACATGTAATAGAGCCATACAGTGTCAATGTAATAGAGCTATACAGTATCCATGTAATAGAGCCATTCAGTGTCAATGTAATAGAGCCATACAGTGTCCATGTAATAGAGCCATACAGTGTCCATGTAATAGAGTCATACAGTGTCCGTGTAATAGAACCATACAGTGTCCATGTAATAAAGCCATACAGTGTCCATGTAATAGAGCCATACAGTTTCCATGTAATAGAGCCGTACAGTGTCCATGTAATAAAGCCAAACAGCGTCCATGTAATAGAGCCATACAGTGTACATGTAATAGAGCCATACAGTGTCAATGTAATAGAGCTATGCAGTATCCATGTAATAGAGCCATTCAGTGTCCATGTAATAGAGCCATACAGTGTCAATGTAATAGAGTCATACAGTGTACATGTAAAAGAGCCATACAGCGTACATGTAATAGAGCCATACAGCGTCCACGTAATAGAGCCATACAGTGTCCGTGTAATAGAGCCATACAGTGTCCATGTAATAGAGCCGTACAGTGTCCATGTAATAAAGCCATACAGTGTCCATGTAATAGAGCCATACAGTGTCCATGTAATAGAGCCATACAGTGTCCGTGTAATAGAGCCATACAGTGTCCACGTAACAGAGCCATACAGTAATAGAGCCATACAGTGTCCATGTAATAGAGCCATACAGTGTCCAAGTAATAGAGCCATACAGTGTCAATGTAATAGAGCTATACAGTATCCATGTAATAGAGCCATTCAGTGTCAATGTAATAGAGCCATACAGTGTCCATGTAATAGAGCCATACAGTGTCCATGTAATAGAGTCATACAGTGTCCGTGTAATAGAACCATACAGTGTCCATGTAATAAAGCCATACATTGTCCATGTAATAGAGCAATACAGTTTCCATGTAATAGAGCCGTACAGTGTCCAAGTAATAAAGCCAAACAGCGTCCATGTAATAGAGCCATACAGTGTACATCTAATAGAGCCATACAGTGTCAATGTAATAGAGCTATACAGTATCCATGTAATAGAGGCATTCAGTGTCAATGTAATAGAGCCATACAGTGTCCATGTAATAGAGCCATACAGTGTCCATGTAATAGAGTCATACAGTGTCCATGTAATAGAGCCATACAGTGTCCATATAATAGAGCCATACAGTGTCCATGTAATAGAGCCATACAGTGTCAATGAAATAGAGCCATACAGTGTCAATGTAATAGAGCCATACAGTGTACATGTAAAAGAGCCATACAGCGTACATGTAATAGAGCCATACAGCGTCCACGTAATAGAGCCATACAGTGTCCGTGTAATAGAGCCATACAGTGTCCATGTAATAGAGCCACACAGTTTACATGTAATAGAGCCATACAGCGTACATGTAATAGAGCCATACAGCGTCCACGTAATAGAGCCATACAGTGTCCATGTAATAGAGCCATACAGTGTCAATGTAATAGAGCCATACAGTGTCCATGTAATAGAGCCATACAGTGTCCATGTAATAGAGCCATACAGTGTACATGTAATAGAGCCATACAGTGTCAATGTAATAGAGCCATACAGTGTACATGTAAAAGAGCCATACAGCGTTCATGTAAAAGAGCCATACAGTTTACATGTAATAGAGCCATACAGTGTCAATGTAATAGAGCCGTACAGTATCCATGTAATAAAGCCGTACAGTGTCCGTGTAATAGAGCCCTACAGTGTCCATGTAATAGAACCGTACAGTGTCAATGTAATAGAGCCGTACATTATCCATGTAATAGAGCCTTACAGTGTCCATGTAATAGAGCCTTACAGTGTCCATGTAATAGAGCCGTACAGTGTCCATGTAATAGAGCCGTACAGTGTCCATGTAATAGAGCCATACAGTGTCCATGTAATAGAGCCATACAGTGTCCATGTAATAGAGCCATACAGTGTCCATGTAATAGAACCATACAGTGTCCATGTAATAGAGCTATACAGTGTCCATGTAAGAGCCATACAGTGTCAATGTAATAGAGCCATACAGTGTCCATGTAATAGAGCCATACAGTGTCCATGTAATAGAGCCATACAGTGTCCATGTAATAGAGCTATACAGTGTCCATGTAATAGAGCCATACAGTGTCCATGTAATAGAGCCATACAGTGTCCATGTAATAGAGCCATACAGCGTACTTGTAATAGAGCCATACAGCGTACATGTAATAGAGCCATACAGCGTACATGTAATAGAGCCATACAGCGTTCATGTAATAGAGCCATACAGTGTCCATGTAATAGAGCCATACAGTGTCCATGTAATAGAGCCATACAGTGTACATGTAATAGAGCCATACAGTGTACTTGTAATAGAGCCATACAGCGTACATGTAATAGAGCCATACAGCGTACATGTAATAGAGCCATACAGCGTACATGTAATAGAGCCATACAGTTTACATGTAATAGAGCCATACAGTGTTCATGTAATACAGCCATACAGCGTCCATGTAATAGAGCCATACAGCGTCCATGTAATACAGCCATACAGCGTCCATGTAATAGAGCCATACAGTGTCCATGTAATAGAGCCATACAGTGTTCATGTAATAGAGCCATACAGTGTCCATGTAATAGAGCCATACAGTGTCCATGTAATAGAGCCATAGAGTGTCAATGTAATAGAGCCATACAGTGTCAATGTAATAGAGCCATACAGTGTCCATGTAAGAGCCATACAGTGTCAATGTAATAGAGCCATACAGTGTCCATGTAATAGAGCCATACAGTGTCCATGTAATAGAGCTATACAGTGTCCATGTAATAGAGCCATACAGTGTCCATGTAATAGAGCCATACAGTGTCCATGTAATAGAGCCATACAGTGTCCATGTAATAGAGCCATACAGTGTCCATGTAATAGAGCCATACAGTGTCCATGTAATAGAGCCATACAGTGTCCATGTAATAGAGCCATGCAGTGTACATGTAATAGAGCCATACAGTGTTCATGTAATAGAGCCATACAGAGTACATGTAATAGAGCCATACAGCGTACTTGTAATAGAGCCATACAGCGTACATGTAATAGAGCCATACAGCGTACATGTAATAGAGCCATACAGTGTTCATGTAATAGAGCCATACAGTGTCCATGTAATAGAGCCATACTGTGTCCATGTAATAGAGCCATACAGTGTCCATGTAATAGAGCCATACAGTGTCCATGTAATAGAGCCATACAGCGTACATGTAATAGAGCCATACAGCGTACATGTAATAGAGCCATACAGTTTACATGTAATAGAGCCATACAGTGTTCATGTAATACAGCCATACAGCGTCCATGTAATAGAGCCATACAGCGTCCATGTAATACAGCCATACAGTGTCCATGTAATACAGCCATACAGCGTCCATGTAATAGAGCCATACAGCGTCCATGTAATACAGCCATAGAGTGTCCATGTATTAGAGCCATACAGCGTCCATATAATAAAGCCATACATCGTCCATGTAATAGAGCCATACAGCGTCCATGTAATGCAGCCATACAGAACACATCTTAGTGCTATAAAGTTTTGAAATAATACCAACTAATGCTAATATCCAGTGACTATATAATAGCACCATGCAGTGAATATATAACCATACCATGCAGTAAATATTTAACAGTACCATGCAGTGAATATATAGTAGTACCATGCAGTGAATATATAACAGTTCCATGCAGGGAATATATAATAGCACTATGCAGTAAATATATATAGTAGTGCCATGCAGTATATGCATAACAGTACCATGCAATGAATATATAATAGTACCATGCAGTGAATATATAACAGTACCATGCAGCGAATATATAATTGTACTATGCCGTGAATATAGAACAGTATCATGCACTGAATATATAACAGTACCATGCAGTGAATGTATAATAATAGTACTATGCAGTAAATATATAATAGTACAATGCAGTAAATATATAACAGCACTATACATTAAATATATAACAGTACTATGCAGTAAACATATAACAGTACCCTGCAGTAAATATATAACAGTACTAAGCATTGAATATATAACAGTACCATGCAGTGAATATATAATTGTACCATGCAGTGAATGTATAATTCTACTAGGCAGTGAATATATAACAGTACTATGCAGTGTATATATAAGTACCATGCAGTGAATATATAATAGTACCATGCAGTGAATATATAATAGAACCATGCAGTGAATATATAATTGTACTATGCAGTGAATATATAACAGTCATATGCAGTGTATATATTATAGTACTATGCAGTAAATATATAACAGTACCATGCCGTAAATATATAACAGTACCATGCAGTGAATATATAGTAGTACCATGCAGTAAATATATAACAGTACCATGCAGTGAATATATAATAGTACTATGCAGTGTGTATATAATAGTACCATGCAGTAAATATATAACAGTACCATGCAGTGAATATATAATAGTACTATGCAGTGTGTATATAATAGTACTAGGCAGTAAATATATAACAGTACTATGCAGTAAATATATAACAGTACCATGCAGTGAATATATAACAGTACCATGCAGTGAATATATAACAGTACCATGCAGTGAATATATAACAGTACCATGCAGTGAATATATAACAGTACCATGCAGTGAATATATAACAGTACCATGCAGTAAATATATAACAGTACCATGCAGTGAATATATAACAGTACCATGCAGTGAATATATAACAGTACCATGCAGTAAATATATAACAGTACCATGCAGTGAATATATTATTGTACCATGCAGTGAATATATAATAGTACCATGCAGTGAATATATAAGGCCATGTTCAGACATGGTGGAATTATTCCACTGCAAATGTTGGTGCAGATTTGGGGCAATTACGCAACGAATCTGCACCAACATTTGCATATTTGACAGGTAGTTCAGACGTTGCAGATATCACAGCGGACTTGCCACAGATTTCCGTTTCTGCATTGCAAAGGCTGAAATCCGCAGTGAAATTCAGCTTCTCCGCAACGTCATGAGCTGCTGCGGAGGGAAAATTCTGCACCGCAGCCTGATTTCCGCACAGTTATTTTCCGCAACGTCTGAACGAAGTTTCCTAAAAATGTATAGAAACAAATGTAAAAAACGGCTGCTGCAGAATTCCACTGCGGACTGTCCGCCACGTCTGAATGTGCCCTAATAGTACCATGCAGTGAATATATAATAGAACCATGCAGTGAATATATAATAGAACCATGCAGTGAATATATAATAGAACCATGCAGTGAATATATAATAGTACCATGCAGTAAATATATAATTGTACTATGCAGTAAATATATAACAGTACCATGCAGTGAATATACAATAGTACTATGCAGTGTGTATATAATAGTACTAGGCAGTGTGTGTATATAATATTACTATGCAGTAAATATACAACAGTACCATGCAGTGTGTATATAATAGTACTATGCAGTAAATATATAACAGTACTATGCAGTAAGTATATAACAGTACCATGCAGTGAATATATAACAGTACCATGCAGTGAATATATAACAGTACCATGCAGTGAATATATAATAGTACTATGCAGTGTGTGTATATAATATTACTATGCAGTAAATATACAACAGTACCATGCAGTGTGTATATAATAGTACTATGCAGTAAATATATAACAGTACTATGCAGTAAATATATAACAGTACTATGCAGTAAATATATAATAGTATTATGCAGTGAATATATAATTGTACTATGCAGTAGATATATAATAGTACTATGCAGTAAGTATATAACAGTACCATGTAGTGAGTATATAACAGTACCATGCAGTGAGTATATAACAGTACCATGCAGTGAGTATATAACAGTACCATGCAGTGAGTATATAACAGTACCATGCAGTGAGTATATAACAGTACCATGCAGTAAGTATATAATAGTACTATGCAGTAGATATATAATAGTACTATGCAGTAAGTATATAACAGTACCATGCAGTGAGTATATAACAGTACCATGCAGTGAGTATATAACAGTACCATGCAGTGTGTATATAATAGTACTATGCAGTAAATATATAACAGTACCATGCAGTGAATATATAACAGTACCATGCAGTGAATATATAATTGTACCATGCAGTGAATATATAACAGCACTATACAGTGAATATATAATAGAACCATGCAGTGAATATATAATTGTACTATGCAGTGAATATATAACAGTTCTATTCAGTGAATATATAATAGAACCATGCAGTGAATATATAATAGAACCATGCAGTGAATATATAACAGTACCATGCAGTGAATATATAATTGTACCATGCAGTGAATATATAACAGCACTATACAGTGAATATATAATAGAACCATGAAGTGAATATATAATTGTACCATGCAGTGAATATATAACAGTACCATGCAGTGAATATATAATAGAACCATGCAGTGAATATATAATAGAACCATGCAGTGAATATATAATAGTACCATGCAGTAAATATATAATTGTACTATGCAGTAAATATATAACAGTACCATGCAGTGAATATATAATTGTACCATGCAGTGAATGTATAATTCTACTAGGCAGTGAATATATAACAGTACTATGCAGTGTATATATAAGTACCATGCAGTGAATATATAATAGTACCATGCAGTGAATATATAATAGAACCATGCAGTGAATATATAATTGTACTATGCAGTGAATATATAACAGTCATATGCAGTGTATATATTATAGTACTATGCAGTAAATATATAACAGTACCATGCCGTAAATATATAACAGTACCATGCAGTGAATATATAGTAGTACCATGCAGTAAATATATAACAGTACCATGCAGTGAATATATAATAGTACTATGCAGTGTGTATATAATAGTACCATGCAGTAAATATATAACAGTACCATGCAGTGAATATATAATAGTACTATGCAGTGTGTATATAATAGTACTAGGCAGTAAATATATAACAGTACTATGCAGTAAATATATAACAGTACCATGCAGTGAATATATAACAGTACCATGCAGTGAATATATAACAGTACCATGCAGTGAATATATAACAGTACCATGCAGTGAATATATAACAGTACCATGCAGTGAATATATAACAGTACCATGCAGTAAATATATAACAGTACCATGCAGTGAATATATAACAGTACCATGCAGTGAATATATAACAGTACCATGCAGTAAATATATAACAGTACCATGCAGTGAATATATTATTGTACCATGCAGTGAATATATAATAGTACCATGCAGTGAATATATAAGGCCATGTTCAGACATGGTGGAATTATTCCACTGCAAATGTTGGTGCAGATTTGGGGCAATTACGCAACGAATCTGCACCAACATTTGCATATTTGACAGGTAGTTCAGACGTTGCAGATATCACAGCGGACTTGCCACAGATTTCCGTTTCTGCATTGCAAAGGCTGAAATCCGCAGTGAAATTCAGCTTCTCCGCAACGTCATGAGCTGCTGCGGAGGGAAAATTCTGCACCGCAGCCTGATTTCCGCACAGTTATTTTCCGCAACGTCTGAACGAAGTTTCCTAAAAATGTATAGAAACAAATGTAAAAAACGGCTGCTGCAGAATTCCACTGCGGACTGTCCGCCACGTCTGAATGTGCCCTAATAGTACCATGCAGTGAATATATAATAGAACCATGCAGTGAATATATAATAGAACCATGCAGTGAATATATAATAGAACCATGCAGTGAATATATAATAGTACCATGCAGTAAATATATAATTGTACTATGCAGTAAATATATAACAGTACCATGCAGTGAATATACAATAGTACTATGCAGTGTGTATATAATAGTACTAGGCAGTGTGTGTATATAATATTACTATGCAGTAAATATACAACAGTACCATGCAGTGTGTATATAATAGTACTATGCAGTAAATATATAACAGTACTATGCAGTAAGTATATAACAGTACCATGCAGTGAATATATAACAGTACCATGCAGTGAATATATAACAGTACCATGCAGTGAATATATAATAGTACTATGCAGTGTGTGTATATAATATTACTATGCAGTAAATATACAACAGTACCATGCAGTGTGTATATAATAGTACTATGCAGTAAATATATAACAGTACTATGCAGTAAATATATAATAGTATTATGCAGTGAATATATAATTGTACTATGCAGTAGATATATAATAGTACTATGCAGTAAGTATATAACAGTACCAT
Source organism: Rhinoderma darwinii (assembly GCF_050947455.1). NCBI lineage: Eukaryota > Metazoa > Chordata > Amphibia > Anura > Rhinodermatidae > Rhinoderma > Rhinoderma darwinii. Next base: position 5,207,739 of record NC_134692.1, read on the forward strand.
GTAGTGAGTATATAACAGTACCATGCAGTGAGTATATAACAGTACCATGCAGTGAGTATATAACAGTACCATGCAGTGAGTATATAACAGTACCATGCAGTGAGTATATAACAGTACCATGCAGTAAGTATATAATAGTACTATGCAGTAGATATATAATAGTACTATGCAGTAAGTATATAACAGTACCATGCAGTGAGTATATAACAGTACCATGCAGTGAGTATATAACAGTACCATGCAGTGTGTATATAATAGTACTAAGCAGTAAATATATAACAGTACCATGCAGTGAATATATAATTGTACCATGCAGTGAATATATAACAGCACTATACAGTGAATATATAATAGAACCATGCAGTGAATATATAATTGTACTATGCAGTGAATATATAACAGTTCTATTCAGTGAATATATAATAGAACCATGCAGTGAATATATAATAGAACCATGCAGTGAATATATAACAGTACCATGCAGTGAATATATAATTGTACCATGCAGTGAATATATAACAGCACTATACAGTGAATATATAATAGAACCATGAAGTGAATATATAATTGTACCATGCAGTGAATATATAACAGTACCATGCAGTGAATATATAATAGAACCATGCAGTGAATATATAATAGAACCATGCAGTGAATATATAATAGTACCATGCAGTAAATATATAATTGTACTATGCAGTAAATATATAACAGTACCATGCAGTGAATATACAATAGTACTATGCAGTGTGTATATAATAGTACTAGGCAGTGTGTGTATATAATATTACTATGCAGTAAATATACAACAGTACCATGCAGTGTGTATATAATAGTACTATGCAGTAAATATATAACAGTACTATGCAGTAAGTATATAACAGTACCATGCAGTGAATATATAACAGTACCATGCAGTGAATATATAACAGTACCATGCAGTGAATATATAATAGTACTATGCAGTGTGTGTATATAATATTACTATGCAGTAAATATACAACAGTACCATGCAGTGTGTATATAATAGTACTATGCAGTAAATATATAACAGTACTATGCAGTAAATATATAACAGTACTATGCAGTAAATATATAATAGTATTATGCAGTGAATATATAATTGTACTATGCAGTAGATATATAATAGTACTATGCAGTAAGTATATAACAGTACCATGTAGTGAGTATATAACAGTACCATGCAGTGAGTATATAACAGTACCATGCAGTGAGTATATAACAGTACCATGCAGTGAGTATATAACAGTACCATGCAGTGAGTATATAACAGTACCATGCAGTGAGTATATAACAGTACCATGCAGTAAGTATATAATAGTACTATGCAGTAGATATATAATAGTACTATGCAGTAAGTATATAACAGTACCATGTAGTGAGTATATAACAGTACCATGCAGTGAGTATATAACAGTACCATGCAGTGAGTATATAACAGTACCATGCAGTGAGTATATAACAGTACCATGCAGTGAGTATATAACAGTACCATGCAGTAAGTATATAATAGTACTATGCAGTAGATATATAATAGTACTATGCAGTAAGTATATAACAGTACCATGCAGTGAGTATATAACAGTACCATGCAGTGAGTATATAACAGTACCATGCAGTGTGTATATAATAGTACTATGCAGTAAATATATAACAGTACCATGCAGTGAATATATAACAGTACCATGCAGTGAATATATAATTGTACCATGCAGTGAATATATAACAGCACTATACAGTGAATATATAATAGAACCATGCAGTGAATATATAATTGTACTATGCAGTGAATATATAACAGTTCTATTCAGTGAATATATAATAGAACCATGCAGTGAATATATAATAGAACCATGCAGTGAATATATAACAGTACCATGCAGTGAATATATAATTGTACCATGCAGTGAATATATAACAGCACTATACAGTGAATATATAATAGAACCATGAAGTGAATATATAATTGTACCATGCAGTGAATATATAACAGTACCATGCAGTGAATATATAATAGAACCATGCAGTGAATATATAATAGAACCATGCAGTGAATATATAATAGTACCATGCAGTAAATATATAATTGTACTATGCAGTAAATATATAACAGTACCATGCAGTGAATATACAATAGTACTATGCAGTGTGTATATAATAGTACTAGGCAGTGTGTGTATATAATATTACTATGCAGTAAATATACAACAGTACCATGCAGTGTGTATATAATAGTACTATGCAGTAAATATATAACAGTACTATGCAGTAAGTATATAACAGTACCATGCAGTGAATATATAACAGTACCATGCAGTGAATATATAACAGTACCATGCAGTGAATATATAATAGTACTATGCAGTGTGTGTATATAATATTACTATGCAGTAAATATACAACAGTACCATGCAGTGTGTATATAATAGTACTATGCAGTAAATATATAACAGTACTATGCAGTAAATATATAACAGTACTATGCAGTAAATATATAATAGTATTATGCAGTGAATATATAATTGTACTATGCAGTAGATATATAATAGTACTATGCAGTAAGTATATAACAGTACCATGTAGTGAGTATATAACAGTACCATGCAGTGAGTATATAACAGTACCATGCAGTGAGTATATAACAGTACCATGCAGTGAGTATATAACAGTACCATGCAGTGAGTATATAACAGTACCATGCAGTGAGTATATAACAGTACCATGCAGTAAGTATATAATAGTACTATGCAGTAGATATATAATAGTACTATGCAGTAAGTATATAACAGTACCATGCAGTGAGTATATAACAGTACCATGCAGTGAGTATATAACAGTACCATGCAGTGTGTATATAATAGTACTATGCAGTAAATATATAACAGTACCATGCAGTGAATATATAACAGTACCATGCAGTGAATATATAATTGTACCATGCAGTGAATATATAACAGCACTATACAGTGAATATATAATAGAACCATGCAGTGAATATATAATTGTACTATGCAGTGAATATATAACAGTTCTATTCAGTGAATATATAATAGAACCATGCAGTGAATATATAATAGAACCATGCAGTGAATATATAACAGTACCATGCAGTGAATATATAATTGTACCATGCAGTGAATATATAACAGCACTATACAGTGAATATATAATAGAACCATGAAGTGAATATATAATTGTACCATGCAGTGAATATATAACAGTACCATGCAGTGAATATATAATAGAACCATGCAGTGAATATATAATAGAACCATGCAGTGAATATATAATAGTACCATGCAGTAAATATATAATTGTACTATGCAGTAAATATATAACAGTACCATGCAGTGAATATACAATAGTACTATGCAGTGTGTATATAATAGTACTAGGCAGTGTGTGTATATAATATTACTATGCAGTAAATATACAACAGTACCATGCAGTGTGTATATAATAGTACTATGCAGTAAATATATAACAGTACTATGCAGTAAGTATATAACAGTACCATGCAGTGAATATATAACAGTACCATGCAGTGAATATATAACAGTACCATGCAGTGAATATATAATAGTACTATGCAGTGTGTGTATATAATATTACTATGCAGTAAATATACAACAGTACCATGCAGTGTGTATATAATAGTACTATGCAGTAAATATATAACAGTACTATGCAGTAAATATATAACAGTACTATGCAGTAAATATATAATAGTATTATGCAGTGAATATATAATTGTACTATGCAGTAGATATATAATAGTACTATGCAGTAAGTATATAACAGTACCATGTAGTGAGTATATAACAGTACCATGCAGTGAGTATATAACAGTACCATGCAGTGAGTATATAACAGTACCATGCAGTGAGTATATAACAGTACCATGCAGTGAGTATATAACAGTACCATGCAGTAAGTATATAATAGTACTATGCAGTAGATATATAATAGTACTATGCAGTAAGTATATAACAGTACCATGCAGTGAGTATATAACAGTACCATGCAGTGAGTATATAACAGTACCATGCAGTGTGTATATAATAGTACTATGCAGTAAATATATAACAGTACCATGCAGTGAATATATAACAGTACCATGCAGTGAATATATAATTGTACCATGCAGTGAATATATAACAGCACTATACAGTGAATATATAATAGAACCATGCAGTGAATATATAATTGTACTATGCAGTGAATATATAACAGTTCTATTCAGTGAATATATAATAGAACCATGCAGTGAATATATAATTGTACCATGCAGTGAATATATAATAGAACCATGCAGTGAATATATAATTGTACCATGCAGTGAATATATAACAGCACTATACAGTGAATATATAATAGAACCATGAAGTGAATATATAATTGTACTATGCAGTGAATATATAACAGTACCATGCAGTGAATATATAATAGAACTATGCAGTGAATATATAACAGTGTTATAAAGTAAAAATATAACAGCACCCAAATATAATATCACTACACAGTAACAAATAACAGCGGCATTAATACTGGTATCATACAGAGAGCACAACACAAAACAAAGTGACTAAATAACACCTCCGCTGGCACTGGTTGTCTCTGTTCTCCCACAATCCCTTGCATGGCAGCGCACCCTTATCCTAGAGTGACTTATAACTGTTCATCCTGAGATTTTTATTAATAAATCAAATGGAAAAACAGTGTAGACTAACAGATTTATATGGCATTCATGATCTGTGGAAAGCTGGGTGACAACCTGGTGACTATAAAGTAACAGCTTAAGGACTATAAAGTGACAACCTAGTGACTATAAAGAGTCAGCTTAGTGACTATAACGGTGGCCATTGACATTAGACATTTGTTGGCCGATCCAGGTAATTTAGTGGTTGTCACACAGCATTATCTACCTGTGCAGGAATATTGGAGGTCTCCCCACAAGGACTGCTCAGGGAATTACCTATTCATGTCTCACAGTTACTGGTTGACTGGTACACCCGCTGACAAATTATTAATGGAAAAGGTGCCCATATATTGTTCTTGCATGGGCCCTCTGTTGTCGGTGCCCGCCCCTGCTGGAGCCTTCCTCTCTCCGGGCCCCATGGCAGTCACAGGGCCCCCTCTATAGTAAGTTTCTCATACATCCTGACGCAGCAGAGCTCTGAGAGACACTGAATGTTTTATGAACTTTTTGTTACCACAAATGTATCCGATGTTTCCTGTTCTAAACCCATTATCGATAGAACAATTTCCTTCAGTGCAATTAGCGACACATCAGCTAATAACCCCCTCCCCCGCACGTCGTAAACTTCTGAGGGCGAGTTTATTGCCGGTTCTCTGATGGACCGAGCAACTGTTGGAACTGAGATGTTGGATGTGGAAAATCAATGTTGAGGGTGAAAGGGAAGGTTGTCAATGATAGATCCGCGTGTATACTGCTGGAGGGACGGCTGAGCCCGGGCTGAAGACATTAAAGGGGATCTCCACATTGGACAATCCCGGTTTATTAGAAGGGTCCCCCAATGATAAAGTTATACCACAGGGTGTCCCGCTGCTTGGACCCCAGAAATCAACATTAACCTGGAAAGTGTTCAATTTCTCTACAGCGCCTCCACAGGGGAAATAAAGTATTACACAGATCTCATGGAAATCAATGGGCTGTCCATGTAATACATGAATGTGCCGGGTCCTCCATGGTGAGAGATGCTCTTTGTAGTCGCTCTCCTCGCTGGGTAATAGATGAGGATCCTAAATGGGGGGACACCCTTTAATTCACTCAGAATTCCAAAATAGGGTATTTGAAAATGGGTTTTCTTAACTAAACAAATCCTTTGAAGATCTTTTCTAGTAGATCCCATAGATTGCAGCTGCAGGGTATGTGTTATAGCACTCCACTATCGGGGAGGAAACTATATCCCTGTTCATCCTGAGCCTCCTGGTTCATAAAGAGAATATTAGAAGTAAAGTGAAGAATGACACCTACACAGTGGGAGTAAAAGGAGAAATATCTGTGTAACAAAGCCGATATACGCCATTCAGGGTCTGTGTAAAGCTGGGTGATTACCCCAATGAGAGACCTCTGTTATCTGAGTAATGTGCTGCTGTCTCTTTAATAAGAAAACACCTGGTCTGTGAATGTGGCGTGGCGTAGTGGATGGAGTCGCGTAATGCCACGGACCTATAAGGGTATGTTCACACGCACTAATTACGGACGTAATTCGGGCGTTTTTGCCCCGAATAACGTCCGAAAATAGCGCCTCAATAGCGCTGACAAACATCTGCCCATTGAAAGCAATGGGCAGACGTTTGTCTGTTCACACGAGGCGTATATTTACCTTAGGGTATGTTCACACGGCGGGGGTCCGTAACGGCTGAAATTACGGGGATGTTTCAGCCTGAAAACATCCCCGTAATTTCAGCCGTACCGGCATGTGCAGGCGCTTGAACGCCGCGTCAATTACGGCCGTAATTAGCGCTGCTATTCATTGGAGTCAATGAATAGCGGCTCCAATTACGGCCAAAGAAGTGACAGGTCACTTCTTTGACGCGGGCGTCTATTTACGCGCCGTCATTTGACAGCGGCGCGTAAATATACGCCTCGTGTGAACAGACAAACGTCTGCCCATTGCTTTCAATGGGCAGATGTTTGTCAGCGCTATTGAGGCGCTATTTTCGGGCGTAATTCGGGGCAAAAACGCCCGAATTACGTCCGTAAATAGGCCGTGTGAACATACCCTAATGTCATTATTAGCGCATTGGTTCTCGCTGTTCCCCTCCCCCACTCATGCTATCCGCTCATTTTCCAGCGTGAATGCTCAATATTGTTCTCGGTTCCATCACAAAGTTGGCAGTGTCGCTGTAAGATTATGACTCCGCCGTGGGAAACTATCACTTTAATTAAAGCTACGGAACAAGAACAGTGCAGAAAGTTTTTACAGATCCAAAAAGTGCATTTCCCTCAAAAATCCAGGGTTCTGGTTTGGGAAAGCTGGGTGCCAGGGGAAATATCTGCTGTTACACTGAAGTTGTCACCCAACGTTCCCACTCTCTTACTCAGAATCACCCCGGTTCTATGTATAGCGGCCTCACTTCTTTTCATGGTCTGGACAGTGATGTAACTACCGCGGCTGCCAGGCGGTCTGCAGACTCATGGTGACCCAGCACGCGAGGTCCTGACGCTGGCCTGCCGCCTGGAAGTGAAGGGACAAGAGGACCCGGGAGCCTTATGTATATAGGTGTCTGGTCTGGGGTCTGATGCCCCCTATGTCCCCATCCTGCATTTTCTACTTATTTGTCTGAAATTAATATAGGGGGTCTGGAATGGGGTCTGATATTAATATTGGGGGTCTAAATATATTTGCTGCTCTGGTCGGGGGTCTGATATAAATTTACGGAATATTGTGTCCGAATATAGTTAGGGGGTCTGGGCAGGGATCTGATATTAATATAGGGGGTCTGAATATATTTAGGGGCTCTGGACTGGGGTCTGATATTAATATAGGGGGTCTGAATATATTTAGGGGCTCTGGACTGGGGTCTGATATTAATTTAGGCGTCTGGTGTTGGGTCCGATTTTAATATAGGGGTCTGGTCTGGGGTATAAATATATTTTGGGGGTCTGAGTTCCTGAGTGTAGAAACGCTCAGCTACAACTCTGCCATTGTCCAACATGCTCTTATTATTTGTTAGGTCATGCTGGGAGTTGTAGTGGCACAAGCCTTGTGGTACCCTCCCTGTGAATCTCCCGTTATAGTCTGAGAATGATCAGTTGTCAGACCCTGTGTGAAATCTGCAACAAAATCTGTGCATCCTGCGGTGTATTTTCCATTCAGGAGTCTGGCAGAGTTGGGTGATGACCTTGCGCTGTTTTTCATACAGGAGAATATAATCCGTGTTTAGCTAATACAAGGCTGATAATATCCAGAACAAATGCCGCACCTGTCCAGTGGATGTGTCTGCTATTCAAGTGAATGGTTCTGAGCTGCAATGCCAGGCACGACCATGGACAGGTGTGGCGCTATTTCCGGATGTAAGCAGCCATGTGTTTCTAACCCCTTTAAGTGGCTGCTCCACCGACATTACATCCCACTTTGCCGAGTTTCACAATGTTTTCTATATAACACTTCACCGTCATTTGTACTGTATTACTGCGGTTAATGAGTCACATGACTCCAGGGCCTCGCTTTGCATACGGACATTATAATTATATAATGACACCTGTCCTTGTGAGGTCTCTGTAAGCATCAGGCTGAGGTGCAGCCTCCGGATATGAAATTCTCTGCTGTTTATGAGACAGGAAATGAGCCCGAGCAGCGATCTGCAAAATGAACCAAGTGACATATTTAAAGGGACAGTAAACCCATAAACGAGAGTCAGCCTGATCTCCTGCAAGATTCTACGGAGTCTGCGAAACAAACAATATTACAGGCATTTAGCTAAGAAAACAGGTTTATCGCCTCCTAATCCTCTCCATTTTGACAGTGGATCAACAGAAGGGGGTGGGGTTTAAATAAGTAGGTGGGGCTTAACTTGCCTGGTCTCTTATTGGAGACAGAGCAGTGGGGGGAGGTTGCTGCTAGAGGAAGCCGCCTCCAGCCAGAGACTGGACAGGCGGGGATGTTTGGAATGCAAATAAAAATCAAGGAAATATAAGAATTCATGGTATTTTCTTTTGACATTTTACTGTCTCTTTAAGAATTACAAAGGGTTCACAGTCTTCCTGCAGAGTAAGGCTGGGTTCACACGACCACATTAGGCTATGTTCACACGGGGTATTTTGCCGAGTTTTTTGACGCGGAAACCGCGTCGCAAAACTCGGCAGAAACGGCCCGAGAACGCCTCCCATTGATTTCAATGGGAGGTGTCGGCGTCTTTTTCCCGCGAGCAGTAAAACTGCCTCGCGGGAAAAAGAAGCGACATGCCCTATCTTCGGGCGCTTCCGCCTCCGACCTCCCATTGACTTCAATGGGAGGCAGGAGAAAGCGTATTTCTCGCTGTTTTATGCCCGCGGCGCTCAATGGCCGCGGGCGAAAAACGGCGCGATAATTGCCGCGAAAATCGGCGTGCAGGGAGAGGAAAATCTGCCTCAAAGTTCCAAACGGAATTTTGAGGCAGATATTCCTCCCCCAAAATACTCCGTGTGAACATAGCCTTAACGTCCTTAATGGACGGACGTATTTCGGCCGGAAGTCCCGGACCGAATTCAGTGCAGGGAGCCGGGCTCCTAGCATCATAGTGATGTACGATGCTAGGAGTCCCTGCCTCTCTGCAGGACAACTGTCCCGTACTGTAATCATGATTACAGTACGGGACAGTAGTTCCACGGAGAGGCAGGAACTCCTAGCATCGTACATAAGTATGATGCTAGGAGCCCGGCTCCCTGCACTGAGTTCGGTCCGGGACTTGCGGCCGAATTACGTCCGTCAATTACGGACGTAAATAGTGTGTGTGCACATACCCTAATGCTTAGTGCAGGGATTTTATTTAAAGGGAATGTGTAGCTAGAAATTGTTATTGTTTTTTTTCAGTTAAACAATTAGTAGTTGAGTGATTACGCATTGTTTTAATTTTTTTCACACGTCAGGAAATATTATAAATTAGATTCTAATTTATAACATTTCCATGTGCTGGCCACTAGAGGGAGCAGTTCCCAAAATTGCAGCATGGTCACTGTGGTAAAGCAAACTCATTGATGTATGCTGCAAATTTGGGGTGGACACACTCTCTCTAGTGTCCTCACACAATCCCCCCCTCCTTTCTTCTGGCTCGTGCCGGGCGGGGGAGGGGTTTAAATGTCTTCAAACCTCTTCCACTTTATGCCGCCATTTTCTGAGCGACTGCACAGTGTAGGAGGATTAGATACAGGGCTCAGCAGACAGTATCGCACGAACATACACACACATCATACACGAACATAAATGACCTGCTCCTGCCGCCGCCTCCTGCTTCGTTGAACATATGGCCGGTAGCCGCGGCCGGAAGTCGTCATCTTACTGTCCGGCAGCGGCTTCCGGTCCACATGAAAATGGCGCCGTATTTCGCTCTGCGAATGAACTTCGTTTTAGTTTGCGTTGGAGCGGCGCATGCGCTGTTCCCACAGAGACGGCATACGCTGCAGAGAATGGAACGGCTCCCGTTCGCATTCTCTATGGGGATATATGTGCCGGATTCCATCTCTGTCTCGTTAATTGACACATACAGAGATAAAAAAAAAAATGGCAGCCCCCATAGAGAAGTAAAAGTAAGAACAAAGTAAAAAGTAGAAAGTGACAAGACAAATAAATAAATAACATTTTTGTTTATATTTTATTCAAAGCAATATAATAATAAAAAATAAATAAATCATGACACCGTCCCTTTAACTTCATGTGATTACAGACCTGAGACAACGGCTACAGATGAAAAATGTGATTATATCACCCCTCCCCCCCCAAGAAAAAGATAAACCCTGCGCAGCGGCTTAAACACGAGGACGGGATTGTGTGAAATGATGAACAATCCGCTTTATAACCTGGAAAATACCAGAACCCTTCAATCCGTGTCACGTGACGACAGCCGCCAGATGGACGGTGGCGCCGCGTGTCCTCCAGTCAGAATTGCGGATTTTTACAGATACTGTAACTTTATTATTTGTTACTTTATTCTTTACCTGTGAAATTGATACATTTTAATAACGTATCCGAGAGATCGGCCACGACTACAGAACGACTATATATCCTGCCACAATGTTCATAAAGTAGTCACAGCCCAGCCTTGTTTAAAGGGACCCTACCCGATAACCAATCTATTGTTCCCTGTTATCAGCCAATTCAGGCTGCGGAGAAGTGAATATTCCAGTGTCCCCTATTACCAGCCATTTCTGACCTGGAGGAGGCTGATAGTGGGACAGGTGAATACAATGTATTGTTCCCTGGTATCAGCCATTTTAGGCCATGTAGTGACTGTAGGAAAGGTGAATACAGTCTTTTGTTTCCTGTTATCAGCCAATTCAGATCAGAGTGACAGTCAGAAGAGAAGCAATTGCCAGTAAACGATCGCTAATTTGTGACCTTATTCCGTTCTAGTTTCACGATTGACAAAACGGTCGTTTTCAGGAATTGATTATTTTTACTTCAGTTTTTTTTTCCTTACATTTTACCAGTAATTATATTATTATAATGCTGCAATTTTATTAGCTGCCCCTTTTGGGAGAGTGGCCCTTTAAGGGCACGCCTTGTGACAAGATATACACAAGTGATAATAGCGATCTGTGATTGATGCGATTATTTGTAGGGACAGGGGCTCTTTAAGACTAATGAGATAATTGAGTCAGTGGAGATGTTGGTGGTTTGAAGCAATTGTGCAGCAATTTTAATAACTCCATCTTGTCTCTTCGTGCGTCACATTGTGGGATATATAAGTACACGGCGAACGATGAGTTTATTCGAAATATGGTTTATTTTCTAGGAAAACCCGCAGTACCGCGCAAATTACTTGTCACGATTGCTTGTCGCAGAACTGCCTTTGGTTTTGTTAGGTGTTGACTGTCATCTGGTGGACAACTCAGGAACTGCAAGAGTCTCATATATTGTAAAAGGGAATATTACATCCAGAGGAGGGAAACCTGGACAAACCTTCTCACAGCTGAGGGTTTGTTACAATTCTATCCATTATAGATTATTCTACATGAGCTAAATACACCAGAAGTACAAATCTCTCTCTTGTCCTTGTTACAATGTATCAGTGCAGGTAAAATGTATCCATCGAGTCCAGGATATTTAGCGCAGAGGATTGTCAAGACTGGATAATATTGTAGCAAACCCTCAGCTGTGGGAAGTATTAGGTTTGTACAGGATTTCAACCTAGAGATGCAAACAAGAATGCTGTCAGTGAATGGAAACAAACAGTTCTAAGAAACATTAAGTAACATTTTCTTATATTCTTGATGGAGCTGCACCGAGTCTTGTTCCCCCCACACACAAACATCTCAGCTTCCTGTTACCCCCACTAGGGGGCGCTCTGTATATGGGACCTATTCACCTGAATGGAACAGTTGTGGAAGCAACTTTGAGGCATTACGGACCCAAATAGGGACACTGGGATCCGTAGTTTGCAGCCCGATCAACGGTTGACAGTCGTCCGCATGAGGCCTGAGAGAAAAGAGAAATGGCGCTCTACAGGGGCATAACTATAGGGGGTGCAGAGGTGGCAGTCGCACCTGAACTCTGGTGCTCAAAGGCCGGCGTGCCACATAAGAAGACACCAGGATTGTAAATCACACATTTGCATCGGGGCCCAGAATCTTCAAGTGACGCCTCCGGTTCTTTACACTACGGGAACGGGCATTACAGAATAATATATAAACCTTGTATAAGATTCTTGGTCATGAGAATTTCATATTTCAGAGACAACCTGGAACCCCCAGTGAAGCCTCGTCTGTCCCGGAAATGTTACATGGCGGTAATTCAACAATAAAAATACATGAAAATACGCCCAAGATGAAGGATTAACCCTATAATCAGATACAGAACATATAAAAAATGGAAAGTGCAAATACCACAACCAATGTAAGTCACATAAATATACGAGGACTGGAGATAAAGTGCAGACAATAAGCCAAATACCCGGATACAGGAGAAGTGGAACTAAGATGGCAGCCCTTGTGGTTGTCAGTAACGCAGCTTTCCCAGATTAGGTGACATCTGCCTGGCCACGCACTGATACCTGCCCCATATAGCGGCTGTGACATTCAGGTGCCTGGGAAAGCTGGACCCCCAGAAGAAGCAGGGAGAAGCACGTGTCAGGGTGTGTGTGTCACCTCGTGGTCTGTCTGTTCCACTTCTCCTGTATCCAGGTATTTGATTGCCATATTCTAAGCATTTTGCACTTTATGTAAATCTTTGAGGACATTTTTTTTTTTATAAACAGATCGGTCAGTGAGTCCGGACCCCCCTGACCGCTTCCTTAACCCCTTCCTGACCCATAACGTTCCGGCACGTCATGGAGCAGGGGGGTGATGTTTGGAGCGGGCTCACGCGCTGAGCCTGCTCGATACACTTCAGGTGTCAGCTGTGTTTTACAGCTGACACGCTGCTCTAGCGGCCAGGAACAGTGATCGCGCTGTTCCTGGCTGTTTAACTAGTTTAAGGGGTTTTCCCATGAGGAACATTTATGACATATCCACAGCCGAACGGCCCCCCCCGCAACGCAATCGAGTGGCGCCGATGGTTGTCATGGCAGCCCCCAGGTCTGCCTTCTGTCTGCCTCTGCTTAGTCACGCCTCCAGCAGGGCTTAGCAATAGCCTGTGAAAATGACAACATACTGCAATGCGTTTGTACATTCTAACGATCGCTGGTTAAAGTCCCCTAGAGGAACTAATAAAATGTATAAAAAAAGTATTAAAAGTTCAAAAAACCTCTTATTTCCCATTTTCCCAAAGCACAATATAAAAAAAAAATTGGTATCGCTGCGTCCCTAAAAGTCTGAACTATTGCAATATACCATTATTTACCTCGATAGGTGTAAAAAAATGTAATAAACCAGAATCTTTATTTTTTGGTTACATTAGTGCTAAAATAAAAAAAAAAGTGATAAAAAAAATCGTATGTATCAAAAAATATAAAAAGTACAGCTCCTCCCGCAAAAAATAAGCTCTCACACCGCTGCGGGGATGGTGGCGTCTCTTCATGAAGACACTTTGAAGATCTGCAGAGTGGCGCTGGTAATGGTCGGGGGGCTGCGGTGATGGTCTGGGGGCTGCGGTGATCGTGGTGGGAGCTGCGGTGGTGGTGTGGTGGCTGCGGTGATGGTCGGGTGGCTGCGGTGATGGTGGCGGGGACTGCGGTGGTGGTGTGGGGACTGCGGTGATAGTGGAGGGGGCTGCGGGGATGGTGGTGGGGGCTGCGGGGATGGTGGTGGGGGCTGCGGTGATTGTGGTGGGGGCTGCAGTTATGGCGGCGGGGGCTGCAGTGCAGGTGGCGGGGGCTGCAGTAAAGGTGGCAGGGGATATAGTGATGGGGGCAGGGGGCTGCAGTGATGGTCGGGGGGCTTCGGTGATGGTGGTGGGGGATATGGTGATGGTGGCGTGGGCTGCGGTGATGGTGGTGGAGGCAGCGGTGATGGTCGGGGGCTGCGGTGATGGTCAGGGGCTGCGGTGATGGTCAGGGGGCTGCGGTGATGGTGGCAGGGGATACAGTGATGGTGGCCGGGTCTGCGGTGATTGTAGTGGGGGCTGCGGTGATGGTCGGGGGCTGCGGTGATGCTGGCGGGGACTGCGGTGATCGTCTGGGGCTTCAGTAATGGCAGCAGAGGCTGCGATGAAGCCGGCGGGGGGTGTGGTGATGGTGTCAGGGGATGCAGTGATGGTGGCAGGGGCTGCGGTGAAGGTGGCGGGGGCTGCGGTGATGGCAGTAGGGGTAGCAGTGATGGCGGCGGGAGCTTCGGTGCCGGTGTCGGGGGCTGTGGTGATGGTGGTAGGGAATATAGTGATGGTGGCGGGGGCTGTGGTGATGGTCGGGCGGCTAAGGGTGATGGTTAGGGGGCTGCGGTGATGGTGGCAGGGGATACAGTGATGGTGGTGGGGGCTGCAGTGATGGTGGCAGAGGATATGGTGGCGGGGGCTGCGGTGATGGTGGCGGAGGTTGCGGTGATGGTCGGGGGCTGCGGCGATAGTGGAGGGGGCTGCGGTGATGGTGGTGGGGGCTGCGGTGATGGTGGCGGGGGCTGCGGTGATGGTGGCGGGGACTGCGGTGATGGCCGGTGGGCTTCGGTGATGGTGGCGGGGGCTACGGTGATGGTTGCGGAGGATATGGTGAAGGTGGCGGAGGCTGCGGTGATGGTCGGGGGCTGCGGTGATGGTCGGAGGGCTGTGGTGATTTCAGCGTGCAGCAGTGATGGTGGCAGGGGATACAGTGATGGTGGCGGGGGCTGCGGTGATGGTAGGGGGGGCTGCGGGGGCTGCGGTGATGGTAGGGGGGGCTGCGGTGATGGTCGGGGGGCTTCGGTGATGGTGGTGGGGGATATGGTGATGGTGGCGTGGGCTGCGGTGATGGTGGTGGAGGCAGCGGTGATGGTCGGGGGCTGCGGTGATGGTCAGGGGGCTGCGGTGATGGTCAGGGGGCTGCGGTGATGGTGGCAGGGGATACAGTGATGGTGGCCGGGTCTGCGGTGATTGTAGTGGGGGCTGCGGTGATGGTCGGGGGCTGCGGTGATGCTGGCGGGGACTGCGGTGATCGTCTGGGGCTTCAGTAATGGCAGCAGAGGCTGAGATGAAGCCGGCGGGGGGTGTGGTGATGGTGTCAGGGGATGCAGTGATGGTGGCAGGGGCTGCGGTGAAGGTGGCGGGGGCTGCGGTGATGGCAGTAGGGGTAGCAGTGATGGCGGCGGGAGCTTCGGTGCCGGTGTCGGGGGCTGTGGTGATGGTGGTAGGGAATATAGTGATGGTGGCGGGGGCTGTGGTGATGGTCGGGCGGCTAAGGGTGATGGTTAGGGGGCTGCGGTGATGGTGGCAGGGGATACAGTGATGGTGGTGGGGGCTGCGGTGATGGTGGTGGGGGCTGCAGTGATGGTGGCAGAGGATATGGTGGCGGGGGCTGCGGTGATGGTGGCGGAGGTTGCGGTGATGGTCGGGGGCTGCGGCGATAGTGGAGGGGGCTGCGGTGATGGTGGTGGGGGCTGCGGTGATGGTGGCGGGGGCTGCGGTGATGGTGGCGGGGACTGCGGTGATGGCCGGTGGGCTTCGGTGATGGTGGCGGGGGCTACGGTGATGGTTGCGGAGGATATGGTGAAGGTGGCGGAGGCTGCGGTGATGGTCGGGGGCTGCGGTGATGGTCGGAGGGCTGTGGTGATTTCAGCGTGCAGCAGTGATGGTGGCAGGGGATACAGTGATGGTGGCGGGGGCTGCGGTGATGGTAGGGGGGGCTGCGGTGATGGTGGCCGGGGCTGCGGTGATGGTAGGGGGGGCTGCGGTGATGGTGGCGTGGACTGCGGTGATGGTGGCGGACGCTGCGGTGTTGGGGACTGTGGTGACGGTTGGGGGCTTCGGTGATGGCAGCAGGGGCTGCGGTGAAGGTGGCGGGGGCTGAGGTAATGGCAGCAGGGGCTGCAGTGATGGCGGCGGGAGCTGCGGTGCTGGTGGCGGGGGCTGTGGTGATGGTGGCAGGGGATACAGTGATGGTGGTGGGGGCTGCGGAGATGGTCGCGGGGGCTGCGGTGATGGTGGCGGGGGCTTCGTTATCCGTTTGTCTTTCCATGAACCTCGCGCCTCTCATCACTGATATTCGTACTATCCTAAAATTATCCCCTGAAATGTTTCATGTTCCCGGCCTCGTCCCTCCGCTGGTTAATGATCCTTCACTTTGTAATTTACTTACTGTTAAAATGTAGTTGTTTTATCCATGCAAATTTTGTGTGACGTTACTGCCACTAGGTGTCTCCCTCCCTGTAATCTGCTGTCCACCTCTTGTTGTCAAGCAAAGTTTGTCCCTGGGTATAAACGGGCTGCAGAAGGTGAGGGTGTGTCTCTTCACTGCCTGCCAATAGAAATCCATGGAGAGGGGAGGGCCAGCAGAGAGAGCGAGTCAGACACAGACGCTGCCAATACAAACCTGTGATGAGGGGAGGGGAGAGCAGGCAGAAGAAGCAGGAGCAGAGTTAGAAAGATACAGGCTGCTGGTAAGATTTCTATCTCACCCCAGTGCTGGATTCTTGGCTACACTGCTCATTACTGCTGTATAATCTCCTCCATGCTGCTGCAGCTTATATATATATATATGATAGAGATAGGAGAACAGGATTCTCCTGTTCTATGTGTGCACTGCATAGAAGACATAATAGCAGTTAGGCTTCACCCACTAGCTCAGAGAAAACTGAGAATTAGAGATAGAGTCTGCAGAGGGGAAAACTGCTAAAAGATGCAGAATAAACGTCATATAATGGCCATAAATAGTGTTATTCCTCATGTACACACATATGACAGCTTATTCTAAAAAGTTACCTGAACAGTTAGATACACTTTAAATGGATTTGTATTTAAAAATGTTTTTACATTTTTTTAGATACAGCGTCTGTGTATTCTCTATACATAGACGCTGTATCCTTCCATCAAAGCCGATTCCGTCAGCTCAGCTGTACTGATAGCTCAGATGAAAACTGGTCTGGCGTATCTCTGACGCAGGATCCGGTTAATACCGATCACATGTAAGTTGGTGAACTCAGATGGGATCATTATTAGCTGGATCCTGTGTATCAGAGAGACACGCAGGAGCAGCTTTCACCTGAGCCGTCAGTACAACTGACGGAAGGATTCTATACACAGAAGCTGTACCTAAAGTTAACTTTTTTTTAATTATAAAAATCGATTTAAAAGTTGTTTAAAATCAGATAAAACATTGATTTAGAAATAAAAATGTCTTCAAAGGTGTTCATAGCCTTTAAATCAGGGTTTTATTCTAAACATTTTTTTAATTTTTGATAGTATTTTTTTCTGACTAGAGCACACACAATAGACAGACATTTCTTGTTTTCTGTAGCACATTGTAGACTGATACCGTTAGGTCAGCAGAGTCATCTCATTATCATTAGAGGGTGGGGTGAGAGGTTTGATCAGGGCCGGCCTTAGGGTAGATGGCGCCCCGTGCGAAATTATCTTTCGGCGCCCCATGCCATTATAAAAAATGCCCCATAAAAAAGCATAATTCCTCCCCACAGTATAATACCCTATATAGTGCCCCCACACAGTGTAATAATAATATTTAATAATGTAATATATTAGAACGCCTTCAAGGACACAGTATTTTGTCCTCTAATTGTGCCCACAGTGTTATGCCCCCTAAGTGCCACACACATTATATTGCCCCCTGTAGTGCCCCTACACAGTATGATGTCCTCCACAGAGTATAATGCCCCCACAGCCCCCCTAGTAGAAAGTGCCCCCTGTAGATTGTGCCGTACAGCCTCCCTGTAGACAGTGCCATAATCCCCCACCTCCTCCTTGTAGACAGTGCCATACAGCCCCCATCTGCCCCTTGTAGCGCCATACAGCCCCCATCTGCCCCTTGTAGTGCCATACAGCCCCCCATCTGCCCCTTGTAGTGTCATACAGCCCCACCTCCCTCTTGTACACAGTGCCCCCCACCGCTCCCTTGTAGACAGTGTCATACAGCACCCACCTCCCCATTGTAGACAGTGCCATACTGCCCCCCACCTCCACCTGACAGGATCCTTGCGTAGGCCGGCTTGATTCAGAGATGTCATCACGCCGACTCTGTCCCTGTGCCTCATAGGCTGCAGGCGCCTCGGTAGCCTGTTACAGAGTTTCCCAACCTTGAGCCACCCCTGGAAAAAAAAAATTCCTAGGGCCCCCCTACCAAAAATTGTTTAGAGAAAGACAGAAAATAGCTAAAAATAAGCACTACATTCTTAGGGTATGTTCACACAGCGTTTTTTGTAAGGCAGAAAAAATCTGCTTTTGAATTGACAGCGTTATTTGATGGGGTTTTTTTAGCGTTTTTTTTTAAGCCGTTGAAGCGAATGCAAAAGACGCAGCAAAAAAAGCTCCAAAAGAGCGCCACAGCTATTTTCTTCCTACTATTAATTTCAATTGGAGGTCAGAGGTGGAAACCACTTGAAGACCATCAGCCCCCCACTCACAGTAATGACCATCAGCCCCCCACTCACAGTAAAATGACCATCAGCCCCTCACTCACGGTAAGGCTGGGTTCACACACACTATTTACGGACGTAATTCAGGCGTTTTAGCATTGAATTACGTCCGAAAATGCGGCTCAAAAGCGTCAGCAAAGATCTGCCCATTCATTTGAATGGGTCTTACGATATTCTGTGCCGACGGTCATTTTTTTTACGCGCCGCTGTCAAAAGACGGCGCGTAAAAGAGACGCCCGCGTCAAAGAAGTGCCTGTCACTTCTTGAGACGTAATTGGAGCTGTTTTCCATTGACTCAATAGAAAAACAGCTCCAATTACGTCAAATGACCATCAGCCCCCCGCTCACAGTAAAATGACCATCAGCCCACCACTCACAGATGCCCCCTGTAGATAGTACCACACAGCCCCTTGTAGGTCGTGCCACACAGCCCCCTTGTAGGTCGTGCCACACAGCCCTCTTGTAGTTCGTGCCACACAGCCCCCTGTAGGTAGTGCCACACAGCCCTCTTGTAGGTAGTGCCACACAGCCCCCTTGTAGGTAGTGCCACACAGCCCCCTGTAGGTAGTGCCACACAGCCCCCTTGTAGGTAGTGCCACACAGCCCCCTGTAGGTAGTGCCACACAGCCCTCTTGTAGGTAGTACCACACAGCCCTCTTGTAGTTCGTGCCACACAGCCCCCTGTAGGTAGTGCCACACAGCCCTCTTGTAGGTAGTGCCACACAGCCCCCTTGTAGGTAGTGCCACACAGCCCCCTGTAGGTAGTGCCACACAGCCCTCTTGTAGGTAGTACCACACAGCCCCCTTGTAGGTAGTGCCACACAGCCCCCTGTAGGTAGTGCCACACAGCCCTCTTGTAGGTAGTACCACACAGCCCCCTTGTAGGTAGTGCCACACAGCCCCCTGTAGGTAGTACCACACAGCCCCCTGTAGGTAGTGCCACACAGCCCTCTTGTAGGTAGTACCACACAGCCCCCTGTAGGTAGTGCCACACAGCCCTCTTGTAGGTAGTACCACACAGCCCCCTTGTAGGTAGTGCCACACAGCCCCCTTGTAGGTAGTGCCACACAGCCCCCTGTAGGTAGTGCCACACAGCCCTCTTGTAGGTAGTGCCACACAGCCCCCTTGTAGGTAGTGCCACACAGCCCCCTGTAGGTAGTGCCACACAGCCCTCTTGTAGGTAGTACCACACAGCCCCCTGGTAGGTAGTGCCACACAGCCCCCTATAGGTAGTACCACACAGCCCCCTGTAGGTAGTGCCACACAGCCCTCTTGTAGGTAGTACCACACAGCCCCATGTAGGTAGTGCCGCACAGCCCTCTTGTAGGTAGTACCACACAGCCCCCTTGTAGGTAGTGCCACACAGCCCCCTTGTAGGTAGTGCCACACAGCCCCATTGTAGGTAGTGCCACACAGCCCTCTTGTAGGTAGTGCCACACAGCCCCCTTGTAGTTCGTGCCACACAGCCCCCTGTAGGTCGTGCAACACAGCCCCCTTGTAGGTAGTGCCACACAGCCCCCTTGTAGGTAGTGCCACACAGCCCCCTGTAGGTAGTACCACACAGCCCCCTGTAGGTAGTGCCACACAGCCCTCTTGTAGGTAGTACCACACAGCCCCCTTGTAGGTAGTACCACACAGCCCCCTGTAGGTAGTGCCACACAGCCCTCTTGTAGGTAATACCACACAGCCCCCTTGTAGGTAGTGCCACACAGCCCCCTTGTAGGTAGTGCCACACAGCCCCCTTGTAGGTAGTGCCACACAGCCCTCTTGTAGGTAGTGCCACACAGCCCCTTTGTAGTTCGTGCCACACAGCCCCCTGTAGGTCGTGCAACACAGCCCCCTTGTAGGTAGTGCCACACAGCCCCCTTGTAGGTAGTACCACACAGCCCCCTGTAGGTAGTGCCACACAGCCCTCTTGTAGGTAGTACCACACAGCCCCCTTGTAGGTAGTGCCACACAGCCCCCTTGTAGGTAGTGCCACACAGCCCTCTTGTAGGTAGTGCCACACAGCCCCCTTGTAGTTCGTGCCACACAGCCCCCTGTAGGTCGTGCAACACAGCCCCTTTGTAGGTAGTGCCACACAGCCCTCTTGTAGGTAGTGCCACACAGCCCCCTTGTAGTTCGTGCCACACAGCCCCCTGTAGGTCGTGCAAAACAGCCCCCTGTAGGTAGTGCAACACAGCCCTCTTGTAGGTAGTACCACACAGCCCCCTTGTAGGTAGTGCCACACAGCCCCCTGTAGGTAGTACCACACAGCCCCCTGTAGGTAGTGCCACACAGCCCTCTTGTAGGTAGTACCACACAGCCCCCTTGTAGGTAGTACCACACAGCCCCCTGTAGGTAGTGCCACACAGCCCTCTTGTAGGTAGTACCACACAGCCCCCTTGTAGGTAGTGCCACACAGCCCCCTTGTAGGTAGTGCCACACAGCCCCCTTGTAGTTCGTGCCACACAGCCCTCTTGTAGGTAGTGCCACACAGCCCCCTTGTAGTTCGTGCCACACAGCCCCCTGTAGGTCGTGCAACACAGCCCGCTTGTAGGTAGTGCCACACAGCCCCCTTGTAGGTAGTGCTACACAGCCCCCTGTAGGTAGTACCACACAGCCCCCTGTAGGTAGTGCCACACAGCCCTCTTGTAGGTAGTACCACACAGCCCCCTTGTAGGTAGTACCACACAGCCCCCTGTAGGTAGTGCCACACAGCCCTCTTGTAGGTAGTACCACACAGCCCCCTTGTAGGTAGTGCCACACAGCCCCCTTGTAGGTAGTGCCACACAGCCCCCTTGTAGGTAGTGCCACACAGCCCCCTTGTAGGTAGTGCCACACAGCCCTCTTGTAGGTAGTGCCACACAGCCCCCTTGTAGTTCGTGCCACACAGCCCCCTGTAGGTCGTGCAACACAGCCCCCTTGTAGGTAGTGCCACACAGCCCCCTTGTAGGTAGTACCACACAGCCCCCTGTAGGTAGTGCCACACAGCCCTCTTGTAGGTAGTACCACACAGCCCCCTTGTAGTTCGTGCCACACAGCCCCCTTGTAGGTAGTGCCACACAGCCCCCTTGTAGGTAGTGCCACACAGCCCTCTTGTAGTTCGTGCCACACAGCCCCCTTGTAGTTCGTGCCACACAGCCCCCTGTAGGTCGTGCAACACAGCCCCCTTGTAGGTAGTGCCACACAGCCCCCTGTAGGTAGTACCACACAGCCCCCTGTAGGTAGTGCCACACAGCCCTCTTGTAGGTAGTACCACACAGCCCCCTTGTAGGTAGTACCACACAGCCCCCTGTAGGTAGTGCCACACAGCCCTCTTGTAGGTAGTGCTACACAGCCCCCTTGTAGGTAGTGCCACACAGCCCCCTTGTAGTTCGTGCCACACAGCCCCCTGTAGGTCGTGCAACACAGCCCGCTTGTAGGTAGTGCCACACAGCCCCCTTGTAGGTAGTGCTACACAGCCCCCTGTAGGTAGTACCACACAGCCCCCTGTAGGTAGTGCCACACAGCCCTCTTGTAGGTAGTACCACACAGCCCCCTTGTAGGTAGTACCACACAGCCCCCTGTAGGTAGTGCCACACAGCCCTCTTGTAGGTAGTACCACACAGCCCCCTTGTAGGTAGTGCCACACAGCCCCCTTGTAGGTAGTGCCACACAGCCCCCTTGTAGGTAGTGCCACACAGCCCCCTTGTAGGTAGTGCCACACAGCCCTCTTGTAGGTAGTGCCACACAGCCCCCTTGTAGTTCGTGCCACACAGCCCCCTGTAGGTCGTGCAACACAGCCCCTTTGTAGGTAGTGCAACACAGCCCCCTTGTAGGTAGTGCCACACAGCCCCCTTGTAGGTAGTGCCACACAGCCCCCTTGTAGTTCGTGCCACACAGCCCTCTTGTAGGTAGTGCCACACAGCCCCCTTGTAGTTCGTGCCACACAGCCCCCTGTAGGTCGTGCAACACAGCCCCCTTGTAGGTAGTGCCACACAGCCCCCTTGTAGGTAGTGCTACACAGCCCCCTGTAGGTAGTACCACACAGCCCCCTGTAGGTAGTGCCACACAGCCCTCTTGTAGGTAGTACCACACAGCCCCCTTGTAGGTAGTACCACACAGCCCCCTGTAGGTAGTGCCACACAGCCCTCTTGTAGGTAGTACCACACAGCCCCCTTGTAGGTAGTGCCACACAGCCCCCTTGTAGGTAGTGCCACACAGCCCCCTTGTAGGTAGTGCCACACAGCCCTCTTGTAGGTAGTGCCACACAGCCCCCTTGTAGTTCGTGCCACACAGCCCCCTGTAGGTCGTGCAACACAGCCCCCTTGCAGGTAGTGCCACACAGCCCCCTTGTAGGTAGTACCACACAGCCCCCTGTAGGTAGTGCCACACAGCCCTCTTGTAGGTAGTACCACACAGCCCCCTTGTAGGTAGTGCCACACAGCCCCCTTGTAGGTAGTGCCACACAGCCCTCTTGTAGTTCGTGCCACACAGCCCCCTTGTAGTTCGTGCCACACAGCCCCCTGTAGGTCGTGCAACACAGCCCCCTTGTAGGTAGTGCCACACAGCCCCCTGTAGGTAGTACCACACAGCCCCCTGTAGGTAGTGCCACACAGCCCTCTTGTAGGTAGTACCACACAGCCCCCTTGTAGGTAGTACCACACAGCCCCCTGTAGGTAGTGCCACACAGCCCTCTTGTAGGTAGTACCACACAGCCCCCTTGTAGGTAGTGCCACACAGCCCCCTTGTAGGTAGTGCCACACAGCCCCTTTGTAGGTAGTGCCACACAGCCCTCTTGTAGGTAGTGCCACACAGCCCCCTTGTAGTTCGTGCCACACAGCCCCCTGTAGGTCGTGCAATACAGCCCCCTTGTAGGTAGTGCCACACAGCCCCCTTGTAGGTAGTACCACACAGCCCCCTTGTAGGTAGTGCCACACAGCCCCCTTGTAGGTAGTGCCACACAGCCCCCTTGTAGGTAGTGCCACACAGCCCCCTTGTAGGTAGTGCCACACAGCCCTCTTGTAGGTAGTGCCACACAGCCCCCTTGTAGTTCGTGCCACACAGCCCCCTGTAGGTCGTGCAACACAGCCCCCTTGTAGGTAGTGCCACACAGCCCCCTTGTAGGTAATACCACACAGCCCCCTTGTAGGTAGTGCCACACAGCCCCCTTGTAGGTAGTGCCACACAGCCCCCTTGTAGGTAGTGCCACACAGCCCTCTTGTAGGTAGTGCCACACAGCCCCCTTGTAGTTCGTGCCACACAGCCCCCTGTAGGTCGTGCAACACAGCCCCTTTGTAGGTAGTGCAACACAGCCCCCTTGTAGTTCGTGCCACACAGCCCCCTGTAGGTCGTGCAATACAGCCCCCTTGTAGGTAGTGCCACACAGCCCCCTTGTAGGTAGTACCACACAGCCCCCTTGTAGGTAGTGCCACACAGCCCCCTTGTAGGTAGTGCCACACAGCCCCCTTGTAGGTAGTGCCACACAGCCCTCTTGTAGGTAGTGCCACACAGCCCCCTTGTAGTTCGTGCCACACAGCCCCCTGTAGGTCGTGCAACACAGCCCCCTTGTAGGTAGTGCCACACAGCCCCCTTGTAGGTAATACCACACATCCCCCTTGTAGGTAGTGCCACACAGCCCCCTTGTAGGTAGTGCCACACAGCCCCCTTGTAGGTAGTGCCACACAGCCCTCTTGTAGTTCGTGCCACACAGCCCCGTTGTAGTTCGTGCCACACAGCCCCCTGTAGGTCGTGCAACACAGCCCCTTTGTAGGTAGTGCAACACAGCCCCCTTGTAGGTAGTGCCACACAGCCCCCTTGTAGGTAGTGCCACACAGCCCCCTTGTAGGTAGTGCCACACAGCCCTCTTGTAGGTAGTGCCACACAGCCCCCTTGTAGTTCGTGCCACACAGCCCCCTGTAGGTCGTGCAACACAGCCCCCTTGTAGGTAGTGCCACACAGCCCCCTTGTAGGTAATACCACACAGCCCCCTTGTAGGTAGTGCCACACAGCCCCCTTGTAGGTAGTGCCACACAGCCCCCTTGTAGGTAGTGCCACACAGCCCTCTTGTAGGTAGTGCCACACAGCCCCCTTGTAGTTCGTGCCACACAGCCCCCTGTAGGTCGTGCAACACAGCCCCCTTGTAGGTAGTGCCACACAGCCCCCTTGTAGGTAATACCACACAGCCCCCTTGTAGGTAGTGCCACACAGCCCCCTTGTAGGTAGTGCCACACAGCCCCCTTGTAGGTAGTGCCACACAGCCCTCTTGTAGGTAGTGCCACACAGCCCCCTTGTAGTTCATGCCACACAGCCCCCTGTAGGTCGTGCAACACAGCCCCTTTGTAGGTAGTGCAACACAGCCCCCTTGTAGTTCGTGCCACACAGCCCCCTGTAGGTCGTGCAATACAGCCCCCTTGTAGGTAGTGCCACACAGCCCCCTTGTAGGTAGTACCACACAGCCCCCTTGTAGGTAGTGCCACACAGCCCCCTTGTAGGTAGTGCCACACAGCCCCCTTGTAGGTAGTGCCACACAGCCCTCTTGTAGGTAGTGCCACACAGCCCCCTTGTAGTTCGTGCCACACAGCCCCCTGTAGGTCGTGCAATACAGCCCCCTTGTAGGTAGTGCCACACAGCCCCCTTGTAGGTAATACCACACAGCCCCCTTGTAGGTAGTGCCACACAGCCCCCTTGTAGGTAGTGCCACACAGCCCCCTTGTAGGTAGTGCCACACAGCCCTCTTGTAGGTAGTGCCACACAGCCCCGTTGTAGTTCGTGCCACACAGCCCCCTGTAGGTCGTGCAACACAGCCCCTTTGTAGGTAGTGCAACACAGCCCCCTTGTAGGTAGTGCCACACAGCCCCCTTGTAGGTAGTGCCACACAGCCCCCTTGTAGGTAGTGCCACACAGCCCTCTTGTAGGTAGTGCCACACAGCCCCCTTGTAGTTCGTGCCACACAGCCCCCTGTAGGTCGTGCAACACAGCCCCTTTGTAGGTAGTAGGGATGTCACGATACCTGAATTTGGACTTCAATACCGATACTTCGTGTAGTATTGCAATTTCGATACCAAAACGATACTTTGCCAACAGTAATAAAAAAAAGTACTTCCATTTTCTGATGTGAGGCGTGAAGTGTGATGCTGAATTTAACCTCCATTTGCCTCACATTAATAGTAATTAACCCCATCATGTTTTTCAGTCATAATGGGTTAATGTGTAAGGTACATGATGGGGTTAATTACTATTAATGTGAGGCACATGGAGGTTAAATTCATCATCGCACCTTGTGCCTCACATTAATAAGGGAAAGAATTATTATTTTTATTTTTTTTACAGCGTACACATCATAAATGCCGCAAAAAAATTGTTGTGCAGGTTATTACGGCCGCGCCAATACTGAATGTGTATATTTTATATATTGAGACTTATTTTAAGGTTTATTGTAAAAAAAAAGGCGTATGTGTATTTTTTTAAATTTAACATTACTTTATGTTTTTACTTTATTTTTAAACTTTAATGTACTGACATATATCAGCTATATGTCAGTACATTAGCCGGTGTACGTATAGTACACAGGCAGTTGTTAGGACATACCTAAGTATGCCCTAACAACAGGAAATATGGTAGGACAGCCCTGGGGTCCTTCAATAGACCCTGGGCTGTCTGCCCATATATGGTATGGCCCTCAATCGCGTCACAGGAATTCCCTGTGACGTGATCCAAGGGTAATCCCCCCTCCTCATTTTCTCCTGAATGCTGCAGTCAGTTTTGATCGCAGCATTCAGGAGAATAGCGGCGGAGATGAGCGGTTTCTCTGATCTCCGCCGTTATAGAGCGGGGCTGCGGCTGTGTAATAGTCATTGCTCCGCTCCTGACAGAAGTGCGTGCGCGGTCAGCATGAGGTAATGCGGCCGGTGCTGCACTAATGAGCGGCGGCGCAGACACCAAAGACAGAACATGGGGGTGTTTTGCAGTGCGGCCGCCATGTTTTGTTTTCAGTGCCGCCGCTCATTAGTGCAGCGCTGGCCGCATCGCATCATCCTCGCGGCGCGCTCTTGTCAGGACTCAGGAGCGGGGCAGTGACTGTATTACACAGCCGCAGCCCCGCTCTCATTCATCATGTATTACTATACTTACCGGTGTGGCTCGAACCATTTGGGGATGCACAGTATCGAAGTTTCGATGTATTGTGCATCCCTAGTAAGTAGTGCCACAAATCCCCCCCTTGCCGCACAGCCCCCTTGTAGGTAGCACTCCCTTCCTGTAGATAGCGCCACTGTAGCTCCCTGTGGCTGGGGATTCCGCTCCTTGACGGAGTGCTTGATGTCCATATATGAACAGTGACATCGGGCAACTTGCCGACGCTGTGACCGGGGATTCCACTCCAGGAGAAGCCCCTGACGTCTCTGTCCATTTAGTCGGGGGTGCCATCTACAGGGGTTCTGCAAAAAAAATCTCCTCCTCCTCCTCACATCCACTTCGCGCTATGAGGAGGAGGAGGAGAGAAAGCACGTCCAGGCAGTTGTCCAGAGGAGTGTCGCGGCCCCCCTGGAGGGTTCTCATGGGAACCTCATGTTGGGAACCACCAGCCTAGTAGATCACACAGCGGGAGATACCTCCCTGCTCTGCTATAGTGTTCAATAGTATCTGCGTCTTTAGCAGGGCCGTATTTACATCTCACGCTGCCCTAGGCACTAAGCCTGAATATACCCCCATTACAGGCCTATTTAGTTGAGCCAATTATCATCATGATTCGCCAGTTTCTGACCAATTATAATGATATTTGGTCAGTGTTAACAAAGGGGAAGATCAATGATAAAAACTTTGCTTATCGTTAATCTCTAATGAGAAAAAAAAAAGGTAATACACCCGGCCGTAGTCATAGCGATGCGTATTCTGTTCTGAGCGTAGCCCCGCCTCCAGGGATGACGATTCGTCCCATGTGACAGCTGCAGCCAATCAAAGGCTGCAGCGGTCACATGGACTACAGCGTCATCGCAGGAGGCGGGGCTACGCTCAGAGAGAGAGAGAGAGAGAGGGACTACGGCCGGGAGTATTAGCTTTTTTTAAAATTTATTTCTGCAGTCTTTCCGCCCAAAAAACTGCACCAAAATTTGGTGCTGTTTTTCAGGTGAAATTCCCTGCGGTTCTCAGGACGTATACACTGTCTAGTTTTACGTATCCGCCCTGTGTGTTCCGACCCTAATAATCAAGTTGATCTCACAACAAATATTATCTCTAATGGCTTATTCAGACGGATGGGATATACATCCGTGCAACGCAGCTAACAACCACGCCGGCACCATCTTCAGTGCGGCTGTCACACAGCCTGTTAGTGGCCGCACGTATTCCGGATACATTCGCACGCGCACTGCCGCTCCATTCATTCTCTATGGGAGCGCCGGAGATAGCCGAGTGCAGTGTTCTGCTTTTTCTGGCGCTCCCATAGAGAATGAATAGGAGGTAAGTTGTTGTAATTTGCAAAATCGTGCGGCCATAAAGGGTGTATTAATTCATGGCCGCACGATTTTGCAGATAAAGGGACGGTTTACCAGCGTTAACGTGCGGCCATGAATTAATACACCCTTTATGGCCGCACGATTTTGCAAATTACAACAACTTACCTCCTATTCATTCTCTATGGGAGCGCCAGAAAAAGCAGAACACTGCACTCGGCTATCTCCGGCGCTCCCATAGAGAATGAATGGAGCGGCAGTGCGCACGCGAGTGTAACCGGAATACCCCTTAACGAGGTATTTGACAGCCGCTCCTACATAGTGCCAGCGCGGGTGTTGGCCGCGTTGCGACAGTGTGAGGGCCGCTCCGTGTGGCCGTACCCTAAAGAATCCTTTCTCCCCATACATAACGCTAAGTTCCCCTCCCCCATGATTCATAATAAGCTCCTACACCACAAAATAAACTATACAGAAGTCCCCCTCCTCACAAAATACATGTATAAAGAATCCCCCCACTCCTATAGCATTTAGGGCAATGTCCCCTCCCCCACAAAATCGATCTTTTAAAAAAAAACAAAAAAAAAAAACATCTTGTTACACATCACATAAAGCCCCCTCTCTCCCCCTCCCTCACACAGCACATAAATAGACATAGATTAAGCTAAAGCTGCTGCTCTTCTTACCTGACTCTGGAGCTCCGTGGAGGAGTCTTCACTGGGGCAGCAGCACAGCAGGAAGGAGCTGCGTGAGGTGCTGAGTGTCTGTGACACTGCAGTACAGGCTGTGCCGATTGGTGGAGCAGACAGAAGCACCTGCTGCTCCTCCAATCAGCGCTCACTTCACGCAGCAGTGCAGAGGGAGGAACATTTCTCCTCTCTTCTGCTCGTACCCACTGGCGTCCCCCTTACAGCATGGCGGCCGGCGCCCTGTGCGACCGCACGTGTCGCACATAGCTAAGGCCGGCCATGGGTTTGATGCTCTTAATATGGTGGTGGAGACGACTAGGAATATGTCATATAGAATGTCTCATTATTTGCGATACATATGGCGTACTGGTCTCCTAAAAAGATATTTGGGTTTGGGATTAGAGTCGACTCTTGCTGCCAGAGATGTAGGGAGCCCGATGCTGATTTGGTCCATATGATATGGAGATGCCCAAGGCTACACCGGTACTGGCAATTTATAGTGGGGAGATTGAACAGGTCGTCTCCTATTGAGATTCCTTTTGAAGGACTTAATATAGTATTGGGTAGTATAAGGGGGAGGGGTAGATTAAATAGACTGATGGGCATAAAGGGGTTACAAATTGCAAGGAGATGTGGAGAGTGGAAGAGTGAGGAGCCCCCTAGTGTTAAATGCTGGCTATGATGAACTGACTGTTTGTTGCAGAAAAATATGATATGGACCAAAGAGGTGAGGGGTCTCGACTCCGTCAGATTTGGCAGGATTGGGAGGATAATATAGAACCTGGGGCAGGGTGAAATTCTCCCTGTAAGAAGGCGTCTCTACAAGGTTAAATGCTCCCTTTTGTTGGTGTTTTTTTTGTCAATCCCGGGTTAGGGAGGAGGGGGGGGGGGGGGTTGTTCTGGGGTTATTTATTTGTTGTACTTGTATTTGTGTATTGTTATGTTTTATAATAAAAAACAATAATAAAAAAAAGAGGGTGGGGTCAGCAGAGTCATCTAATTATCATTAACCCCTTAAAGAGGCTCTGTCACCAGATTTTGCAGCCCCTATCTGCTATTGCATGTGATCGGCGCTGCAATGTAGATTACAGTAACGTTTTTATTTTTAAAAAACGAGCATTTTTGGCCAAGTTATGACCATTTTTGTATTTATGCAAATGAGGCTTGCAAAAGTACAAGTGGGTGTGTTTAAAAGTAAAAGTACAACTGGGCGTGTTGAAAAGTAAAAGTACAACTGGGCGTGTATTATGTGCGGACATCGGGGCGTGTTTACTACTTTTACTAGCTGGGCGTTCTGATGAGAAGTATCATCCACTTCTCTTCACAACGCCCAGCTTCTGGCAGTGCAAATCTGTGACGTCACTCACAGGTCCTGCATCGTGTCGGCACCAGAGGCTACACTTGATTCTGCAGCAGCATCAGCGTTTGCAGGTAAGTAGCTACATGGACTTACCTGCAAACGCCGATGCTGCTGCAGAATCATCTGTAGCCTCTGGTGCTGACACGATGCAGGACCTGTGAGTGACGTCACAGATCTGCACTGTCACAAGCTGGGCGTTGTGAAGAGAAGTGGATGATACTTCTCATCAGAATGCCCAGCTAGTGAAAGTAGTAAACACGCCCCGATGTACGCACATAATACACGCCCAGTTGTACTTTTACTTTTCAACACGCCCAGTTGTACTTTTGCAGGCCTCATTTGCATAAATACGAAAATGGTCATAACTTGGCCAAAAATGCTCGTTTTTTAAAAATAAAAACGTTACTGTAATCTACATTGCAGCGCCGATCACAGGCAATAGCAGATAGGGGTTGCAAAATCTGGTGACAGAGCCTCTTTAATGATCGGCCTATTTTAAACTTTAATGACCAGGCCATTTTTTACGTTTTTCCATCGTCGCATTTCAAGAGCTATAACTTTTTTATTTTTGCGTCGACATAGCTGTATAAGGTCTTGTTTTTTGCGCGACAAGTTGTATTTTTTAATAGCACCATTTTAAGGTACATATTATTTATTGATTAACTTTTATTAACTTTTTTTGTGGGGGAAGAGAAAAAAACCTGAAATTTCGCCACTTTTTTTCGCATCCTAAATCTACGCCGTTTACCGTGTGGTATAAATAACACAATAACTTTATTCAGCGGGTTGTTATGATTGCAACGATACCAAATTTGTATAGTTTTTGTATGTTTTACTACTTTTACACAGTAAAGATGCTTTGTTTTCAAAATTATTTGTTTTTGCGTCTCCATATTTGAAGAGCCATAACTATTTTATTGTTCCGCCGATGCAGTTATATGAGGGCTTTTTTTTTGCGGGAAGACTTGTCGTTTTTTATTGGTACCATTTTGGAGTAGATGCGACTTTTTGATCACTTTTTATCAATTTTTTTTAAAGTCAGGATTCACAAAAAACAGCAATTTTTCCATAGTTTTTTATTACATTTTTTACGGCGTTCACTGTGCGGGTTAAATAATGTAATAGATTTATAGTCGGGGTCGTTTCGGACGCGGCGATACCAAATATGTGTAACTTTTTTACTTTATTTTGTTTTTTTTAATAGTATAGCATTTTGTAAGAGGAAAAGCTGGGTTTTTCATTTTTTTTCAAATTTTTTTTAAATTAACTTTATTAAACTTTTTTTAAACTTTTTTACTAGTCCCACTAGGGGACTTTAATATGCGATCATCCGATCGCTATTATAATAAACTGCAATACTAGCAGGCATGCATTCACTACAGGCAGACCTGGGGGCCTTTATTAGGCCCCCCCCCCCCCGACTGCCATTGGAGACACAGACTCGGTTAAATGGGTGAGATCGATACTAATATCGATCTCACGCGTTTGAGCAGGGACGCCCCCAGAGTCATCATATTATCATTAGAGGGTGGGGTCAGCACGGTCATTTCTTTATCATTAGAGGTTGGGGTCAGCAGAGTCATTGCATTATCATTTGTACATGTTCCTTCTGCATTTGACAGCGCTACGGAGTATGTTGGCACTTTATAAATATAGATTATTATCATGCTCCCTTTAGATGTGACAGTGGCTGAATAGTTCACATAAAGGCCTGACAGGTATTTTTGCTGACTGATTTGCAGGTTAATGAAGAGACTGCATTCTCCATAACAGACACTAGATGGCAGGAGAGAGCTGCACATTAATTTCAAATCACATCAGATCGAGCGCAGAGGGTTTTTGTGAGCAATTTCCTATGACTTTCTTGTTATGAGGCCCAATGACTATCATGCATTCCCTTATATTCAGTCCCTTCAAGATCTTAAATGATGAAATATTGAAGGTCATGTTTATTACCCAGCACCTATAGTTGTACCATTGATATCATGAATATTCAGCTTCGTACATACGATACCTTCTAGGTGCCATTTTGTGATGCCTATAAGGGCTCTCACTTCCCTTAATTGCCCAATTACACCATGGTCATGGGTAAGAACTATAGAGAAGTATATTGATGAGGCTGATTGGCCGATTTATCAACCCAAATTGGTTAAATTCATCTATTGATATTTTTTTTTAGATTTACTGAAACTGATTGACAAATGTCTATTCACTGAGTTAACCTGATGAGGGTTGGACCATACATTCTGAAGAATTAGCAAGTTGGGTGCTAAAAGGAGTTCACCTCAGAGCAGCATTTATACCTGAATGTAAATGTCGTTTTCCCCTATAAATAGTTTCACTCTGAAATTCTCTATAAGCAGAAAAAAATCCGGCTGCCAAATATTTAATGTCCGGGGAGATCAATTCCTCCTCACCTGAGCAGAGAAAGCGTAAAAGCGAAAAATCAATTTCATGAAAAAAATAAATCAGACGTTCCAGCAATAAATTATTAAGGACGGAGCAACAAAATATAATTCAAATGTAAAATGCCGGGGCAGCCAGGGGTCAGGAGGCGAGACAGCAGCTAACAGGCTGGAGAGTGATGAAACCGCGCGGCTCTGCTATTAACTTCATCACTTAGGGAATGTTTAACTTTCTTCCAGAAATAAGAAAAGTAGTGAAAAATAAGATGTGGAAAATGAGGAGAACAAGGGAGAAGAACGAGAGAAGAAGAAGAAGAAGAACGAGAGAAGAAGAAGAAGAAGAAGAAGAAGAAGAACGAGAGAAGAAGAAGAAGAAGAAGAAGAAGAAGAAGAAACACAAGGAGAATGAGGAAGAGGATAAAAAGGTAGAAGAGCAAGATGAGAAAAACAAGGGAGAAGAGGAAGATAAAAATAAGGAAGAAGAGGAAGACAAAGAAGAAGAGGAAGAAGGAGAAGAAACACAAGGAGAATGAGGAAGAAACACAAGGAGAATGAGGAAGAAACACAAGGAGAATGAGGAAGAAACACAAGGAGAATGAGGAAGAAGAGGAAGAGGATAAAAAGGTAGAAGCATAAGATGAGAAGGATATGGAAGAGCAGGAGGAAAAGGAAGATAAAAATAAGAAAAAAGAGGAAGACAGAAGAAGAGGAAGACAAACAAGAGGAACAAGTGGAATATAAGTAAGACAAGGAAGAAGCATAAGATGAGAAGGATATGGAAGAGCAGGAAGACTACGAAGAAGAGGAAGAATAAGATAAAGAAGACCAGAAACAAGAGAAAAATGAGGAAGAAGATGAAGATAAGAAAGACAAGGAATAAGAGGAGACCGAACAAGAGGAAGATAAGGAAGAAGCATAAGATGAGGAGAATGAGGAAGAAGAGGAAGAAGAAGAGGAAAACGAGGAAGTAGAGAAAGATAGAAAGTCCAGGAATACGAGGAAAAAGAGGAAGAGGAGGTTCATGAGGAAGATAAGGAAAGAGAGGAACAAGAGGAAGATGAAGGGGAGGAAGACAACGAGATGAGGAGAACAAAGAACAAGAGGAAGATGAGAAAAACTAGGATCAGAAGGAAGATGAGGAAGACAAGAAAGAGAAGGAGAATAAGAAAGATGAGAAAGAAAAGGAAGATGAGGAAGTCAGAAATAAGAAGAGAACGAGGAAGTAGAGGAAGTCAAGGAACAAGAGAAAGACGTGGAACAAGATGAAGACAATGAAGAAGAGGAAGACTCAGAAAGAGAGGAAGATGAGGAACAAGAGGGGCAAGAGGAAAACGAGTCCTCCGCAATATGTGCAACACTCCAGCTTCTGCTGACAATGAGGCTCAATCATCTTACACCAGAAAAATTTGCATAAAAATATGAGGTACGATCTGTGTATTACATTTTTAAAGGGGGAGAGTTATGAATAGTGTCTTAAGAAGCATGAATTGTGCAGCCAAAAATGGTGAAACTGGCGCCACATTTATCACAATGGTGCACGTGGCATAATATTTTTGGTCACTTGCTAGGAATGTTAGACACTTCTCTTCCTTTCATCACCTCATGGACCCACAGATACACGTCAGTGATTTATGGTAGACGAGACATAGAAGACAAATGGAAGGGGAAATGTTTTCAGGCTCAGACTACGCAGGGTTTGTTTGTAGTCTGTAACCATAGAAATACATAGGTCTAAACAGAAGCTAAATACAGAAAACAGAACAGGAGATTATTTGCAAAGCTGCCTTATTTTATATTTTAGAAACATTGGAACAAAAAAAAAATTGGTTACAGGGGTGTAAGCAGCATCATGCCAGGATAGCGCAAAGATTTCATATTCTTTTTATCCCAGGTGGAGTTTTCAGCTGAACTCATTGTCACCCCCTGCTGAGCAATTTCACTTGTGATATGCTGAGAGAAGTGAGGGAGCCAGTATGGCGGGGCTTTAACCCGTCAATCAATCTCTGTGTGTGTGTATGTATATGAGATTGCATGTATGTGTATGTGTGTATGGGGGGAAGTAGGGGTGATGAACACAAAGTGTTTATAGACATAAGGACAAGGCTTTGCACAGCTCACATGCAGCTAATTGGCTGGATCATGTTTTTAAGCAGCTGATTGGTGCTGTGCTGTGACTTCATGCTGACAAAGGAGAGGAGGAGCTGCCTTATTTGCAGTCTGGACACAGAGCTGCAGAGATCACACACTGTGAGATAATAGTAACAGAAAAAAAAAATCTCCCCTGCATCTGAGGGTGGTCCCCGTGTTCATCACTTGTCATATTGTGAGACGTAGCTTTGTCTTATGCATTCACCCACTTTGCAACATCTGTCAGAGTTTTATTAATGCAGTCCTTTAAAAGGACCACTCACCTCTCCTGACATGTCTGTTTTAGTAAATACTTGTATTCATCATTAAATAACAATTCTGAAGCTTCTTATTATTAGAAGGCTACGTTGTGCTGTTTCTCTGTTATTCCTCCTAGAAATGTATGAATAAATTAACAGCTGGGTGTTACCCATTGGGGGCGTGTCCCTACACAGACTGACAATGTCCAATCAGAGCGAGACTGTGTAGGATCACGTCCCTTTGAACAGGGGAATGGTAACACCCAGTTGTCAATTTATTCATACATTTCTAGGAGGAATAACAGAGGCACAATACAGAGTTCTAAGAAAATATGTTCCAGAATTATTATTTTAGAAGAAATACAAGTATTTACTAAAATAAACATGTCAGGTAAGCAGACCGCTCCTCTTTAAGGGCATTTTTTATTTTTAGACTTTCTGGTGGTTTTTGTAGTTTTTAGTGCCATTTTCCGAATAATAAGAAACTTTTCTTTATACTTCCCCTACATCTTCTGATCATGGGTCATTTATGGTGGTATTGATTATGTGTCACCTGACCACAAAGGCCAATTGGTGCCAGCTGTGGTGATATTTCGTCCATAGTGACATCATCATTATTGCAGCAGCTGCCCGGCCGCCTCGTGACTGGTACAAAGTGTAGAATGAGGCGGCAGCGCCCTGGGTACCGGACGTGTGATGGTTCTGGGCACTTTCCCTTCGCACACGGACTCCCTAGTGAGAGGCTCACGACAAATTAAGTTGATTGAAGACTTTGCGGCGGCCGCTGTGAACCTCCTCGTTGTCGCGGCGCAGCCGCCTCTTCTGATTCACTTTATTGCTATAAGCGCTAGTTAAAAAGCTCTTAGAAGCTGAAACCACTTCCAGCTCCTTGTGATCTCGTCGCGCCGCCCGTCCCTCGTCCTCGCTGTTATTTCTTGTTGCCTTTTTTTGCTTTGCTGGAATGAAACGTCTGGTCTTATCTCCCTCGGCCAGATCTGGCTTCTTGGGCTATTAATGGTTCTCAATAATCATTTACACTCCGGCTCTTTCCCTCGGGAACTTGATATTTTGTTTCTTTCCTGTTCTATTACGACTAAAGACGAAAAAATACAATTAGACACAAAGTAAATCCCTTGTGATGAGGCCGTCATGGGGGGGAGGGGGTTGTACAGAAACAGATAGTAGTGTATGGCAACCGGTGGGGATCGGGGTGGGACCCGGAAATCTCGAGGGACATTTTTATCTTTAGATTAATTTGTATTTTTGGGATTGTAAATGAAACATTCGTTATTTAAAGGAAAACTCCACATAATGGTACAATGACCCTCCGCTGGGAGACCGAACTATCTCCCATAATGCATCATTTCCAACTGAAATCATTTTTCTCTTCCAGAGTGGAGCTTAGTTGTCA
Organism: Rhinoderma darwinii; assembly: GCF_050947455.1. Lineage (NCBI taxonomy): Eukaryota > Metazoa > Chordata > Amphibia > Anura > Rhinodermatidae > Rhinoderma > Rhinoderma darwinii. The sequence goes on from NC_134692.1 coordinate 5,244,077, forward strand.
CCAACAAACCACTAGTTTGTTGGTGACAGGGACAGGGACAGGGAAATAGCAGAAAGGGGTGGAGTCTGACAACCAGGGCCTGAACCATGGTGCCAAATATTGGGTGTTAGTTCCCCTCTTTTTTTAAGGTATGTCTATATGTATCTTCGGTAATGCCTATTTATGTCATGATGATCTTGCCAATTTTTGAGAAGGGACATCCGGTAGATTCCGAAAATGGCGTGTTTATCTTATGCCCGCCTGTATATATAGGATACGCTCCCAAGCAACGGCATTTATATCACAAATTGTGCAAATGACCCATCTTTAGCGAAACAAAAATTAATACAGACCACAAATCAGACCCCCCTAAACTAATACAGACCCCAGATCAGACATGCAAATCCTCCCCTCTGCCCGTTCCTGCAGTCCTCCACGCCCAGGCGCCTCCACAGACAATGTCCTGATTCCGAACCCCCCTGGGAGTGAAGAGGACTGCAGGAACGGGGAGCATAATTTTAAGAAGATTTTCCTGCTCTTCTGGGCGATTTCCCCCTTTTCTGGGAGTCTCCTGGACATTCTTGGCGAGATGGCCGGTATGATTATATTTCTTATGCGATACACAGTGGTATATAGTATCAGTAACATGTTACACTCTCGGGGCAGAAGAAAACGAATGTGAGCCGAGGTGGTGCTGTGTGGGTAACACCCTGTCCCTAGCAGAGCTGACAACTGATTTTTTTGCGTGGGAAACTAGGTGTCATGGAGATAACAGTTACAAGCTGCTACTATGTGGAAACTTTACTGTAACATTGACTACATGGAGCACAAACCTTTATACTGGACACATAGGATATATATATGTGATGTTCTTTGGGATTTGAAGCTTTTCCTTCTGTCCTATATTATGCACTGGATGAAATGTAAATATCTGTACAATACAAGCGCCAATTCTGTGCCGTAATATCAATTTCATTATAAGTAACCGGGGGAAGCAATTGAATATGTCGCTCCATCCCGGGGAGGCGGCTGCTGCAGGGTCTTCCCAGGATGAAACGTTAATATAAAAGAGACTTGAGCTTCTGTTCACTAAGAATTATCATCCATGTTCGGCGCATGTGCCATAAATACCCCGGTGCATATACTGAATGTATTTATAGGGCAAAGGGTATGTGTCGGTATAACTTTCTTTTTAAGGCTGGGTTCACACTGTTTTTTTGTCCTCCGTTTCACGTATCTCTGCCGGGAAAAGCTCCGTATACGGATACCATTGTAGCCTATGGGTGATTAATGCCATGTATCCGTCATCCATAGGCTATAATAGCATTTGTTTAATGGATACATCATGAAAAGCCCATGACGTATCCGTTAAACGGATGTCTGTGACGGATGCCATACGTTGGCATCCTTTACCCCTAGGCTAATATGGTATCCATTTAATGGATACTTTTTTTTACAAGATATCGCCAGATGGAATAGTTTAGTCTACTAGGCTATTCTATACTTTATTTTTAGTGGTATACTAACATATGCCGACCTGACCGAGGCCAAAAGGACACTCTTTTCACCTCAGTTTGACTAATAAACCCCTATGGGGACATTTAGTGTGTACGTCTGAAGCTTTACTGACATAAACACGCCAAATGTGGGGGAAAACGCAGTGTGAATGCAGCCTAACTGCGGGGAGTAACATTGTTTCTGGTTACATGATAATTTGTCTGCCTGAAGCTACCACTAGGGGGAGCTCAATGTATACTGTGGTATTATTGAGCTCAGTGTACAAACAGTAAACTTCTAAGCTCCCCCTAGTGGTGGCTGCAGGCAGACAAAATATTATCATTTAAAGCCTCAGTTGTGTGAAGGTAAGTAGAGGATTTGGAGCTCTGTATCAGGAAAACAGATCTCTGGCCGCTATTAAGATATATGATCAAACTAATTAGTACGGAAATCTGTAACTAAAAATGAAATGGTGTTAAAAGGGGAGATTCATTTTAAGGCTAATATTAGATGTGTTCTTAAAGTTTTAGGGTATGTTCACACGGCAACGCAAAATACGTCTGAAATTACGGAGCTGTTTTCAGGAGAAAACAGCTCCTGAATTTCAGACGTTTTTGCAAGTACTCGCGTTTTTAGCGGCGTCTTTTACGGATGTAATTGGAGCTGTTCTTCATTGGAGTCAATGAAAAACGGCTCCAAAAACGGCCCAAGAAGTGTCCCGCACTTCTTTGACGCGGGCGTAATTTTACGTGCTGTCTTTTGACAGCGACACGTAAAATTACACCTCGTCTGAACAGAACATCATAAAACCCATTGCAAGCAAAGGCCAGATGTTTGTAGGCGTATTTTTAGCCGTCTTTTCAGGCGTAATTCGAGGCGTAAAACGCCCGAATTACGTCTAAAAATAGGCCGTGTGAAGATACCCTGAAAGGTCTTCTACACTGACTTTGAAGGGAAGGTCCACCTTCTATCCTGCACTTCTATTGCCATTCATCTGTCCTCTATTTCTTGTTAACCTACCAAATGTATCTCACTATGAAGGAGATGGAGGCCAATATGACTGCAGGATCAGACTGCACAGGGGTTTCTTGTAGTCTGTAATAATGGAGACACATAGGTCTGCATGGGAGCTGTAGACGCAAAATGATGCACTGGGCCCAAAAAAATAAAATAATTGTTTAGGTGGACTTTTCCTTTAATTTAGTGTTACAAAGTATGAGCACATGGAGCATAGTATGAAAGGTGTTATAATTCCTCAGCCACACGGGGGCAGCATCCAGAGATCCCCATGAGTTTTGAGAAGGATGATCCTGCTCGGATTGGAGTGGGACCCCATTACTGATTATTATTATTATTTTTAGTGTTTATTATTTCTATTGTTTATCATTATTGTTTAATATTGTTATTATCATTAGCGTTTGTTGTTGTTATTATTATTATTATTATTATTATTATTATTATTATTATTATTATTATTATTATTATTATCATTAGCGTTTGTTGTTGTTATTATTAGTCGTTTTACTGTTTATTATTAATGTTTATTATTAATGTTTATTATTATTATTAGTGTTTGTTGTTGTTATTAATGTCAATTTAATCCAACAAGAAACTTTACACCAAGACGTTAATGCCAAATGGCACTTCCACCTCATCAGCCGCGGTGTCCCTGGTATTTTATGAACCGATGTTCCTCCTGTTACATAAAATGACTTTTTCCTGGGGGGATTGTAACATTATCTCAATAAATCCTCAGCGCTGATTATCATTCAATAACGGGACGAGTAATTATAGATTTTACTATGTGATTACCCTCCGGATGGTTCCATTATTAACTGAAACAAGTAGATGAATTAGTAATTACTCAGTGGTCCCTGTGATCTTCCCTCCACACAAATCTCATGGAGACAGTGATTGGGGAGCAGTCCCCGGGTTGATTGGGGAGCAGTCCCCGGGTTGATTGGGGAGCAGTCCCCGGGTTGATTGGGGAGCAGTCCCCGGGTTCAGCTCTCTTGTCCAGTTTTGCAGAATATTTCTGGATTCACCTTAAATATATTAAGTATGAAGCGCAATATGAGCAATTCTCTAATGTTATTGTCATCGCTCCAGTTACAGGAATGGTTCTGGTGGTAATAGGCCTGCGGGATTATAGGGACATCTGGTCCCCCACCACAGGAATAGCTCAGAATGCAATTTTCTCAAATAATAGTTAAATCAAGATCCATATTTAGCAGTAAGATCATTGTATTCCCTGTTACAGTTTGGTTCCTACATTGTATCAACTTGTGGCTGTTATCTCTATGACAACTATTTTCCCACACAATCTTTGGGCCTTTCAGTCTATATTATATAAATGAAGTTAAGGGCCATAACACTATATTCACACGAGTGTGTGCGATTTACATGCGGAAAAAAACGGAATGCATTTCATGTCCATTTGCCATCAGTGTGCGTTCTGTGTGGCATCAGTGAGCTTTGCGTGTGGCATCCGTTTTTACGTCCGTGATTATCCTCTGCAAGCGCTTCCTTTTTTTTATATTTCTCTGCATTTCTTAAGCAAATGATGCATGAAACATGGACAGCGCATGGATGCACCCGTGGACTTCAATGGGCGACTAGGGGCACAGAAGCGCAGCAATAAAGGACATGCAGTGAGTTTCACGTAATGGACACTCGCTGCGTGAAAAATCATGCGTGTCTGAATGGCCTCATTGACTTGCGTAGGTCCGTGTGCTGTGAGTTATTTCAACGGACAGCACACGGACGAGGAACACGCTGGTCTGAATGAGCCCTTATACTGGTGCTGACGCATGGACGTTGCCTGGCAGTGAAAAGGACGGCAGGAACAGACAGAGGTCAATATCTGCATGTCTGGGGTCTATATTAAGAGGACGTCTGGTCTGAGATTTATATTTGGGGTTCTGCATTAAGACGGGGTCTGCACTTCTTTTGGGAGTCTGGGGTCTGCATTTCTCTAGGGGTTCTGGTCTCGGGTCTGCATTCCTTTAGGGGTCCGAGGTCTGTATTTTTTTTAGGGGCTCTGGTCAGACGTCTACATTTCTTTAGGGGGTCTGGTCTGTATTAGTTTAGAGGGTCTGTAGTCTATATTAATTTTGGGGTCTATAAAGGGGGTCATGTGCATTATTTGTAATTCAAATGTTGTAGGTTGGTTTTAAGCCCTTTAAAAATGGACAGGACATAAGGTAAAATATTTTATGCCGATCGACGCTTTATACGCCACTTTTCAGAATCTCCCTGATGTCCCTTCTCAAAAGTTGGCAAGTATATCTACCCCCACACATATGGGAATGGCAGCGGCTCCACTCTGGCACCCTCCACTCTGGCACCCTCCACTCTGGCACCCTCCACTCTGGCACCCTCCACTCTGGCAACCTCCACTCTGGCAACCTCCACTCTGGCACCCTCCACCCTGGCACCCTCCACTCTGGCACCCTCCACCCTGGCACCCTCCACTCTGGCACCCTCCACCCTGGCACCCTCCACTCTGGCAACCTCCACTCTGGCAACCTCCACTCTGGCACCCTCCACTCTGGCACCCTCCACCCTGGCACCCTCCACCCTGGCACCATGCCACCTGTAATGTACGATGATAGATTTCTTTGGGCAAATTGGGAGCTTCGCTTATAGAGGTTGTCACATTATAAATTATATACTTGCCAAATATTAACTTTCCGCGGTGATGAGTCCACCAGAGACTCTCACATTATCGCACTGTATTTGAGACTGAATCAATTATCCCCCGGATTCTCGGCAGGAGACGATTCTCACAAAATCTTCACAAAACCTTCTATTTAAAAATGGAATTCTTATTGCCTGATTTTAATACATTGAATCAGGTATCAAGTTTTCATGACTCAAGGCTAAGTTATAAAATAGAACCAGACAGGAGATGCCTCACGACATCCGCACAGAGGCCGATTATGCAGTTTTCAGAACCCAAGTGAATTCTAGATTCTTTCCTTAGACTTTTTTATTTTAGGGGGGGGGGGGGGTGGTCTATATATTACAATAAAAAATTCTATATTCTGAAAGAGAGCAATAAGATAAAAACCACACTGTATTAGTTCAGCATTAAATACGGATGAAGCTCCGCGGAGACGCGGATTGTTAGTATATGGTGAAATCAGAGCATTAGCGCGACTCACGGACAACTTCAAAGTGTCCTATAGCAAGGAAAGTCACGAGCGACCTGGTAAACATTGCAGCGTATCCGACATTACCGATTTTTTTTGTGATGGTTGTAACGTGAATGGAAATATAACAGACATGCGCAGCCACCATCAGCTGAGCTTAGAGAGTCAGTGACGAGAACTGCGGCCCCAGAGGGATTGTTTGTCCTGTATTATATATTCTATAGATAGGGTTCAATCATTATATAATGAACAATTCAGATACTTTATAGATCAATGTCTCTGCTTGTTGTCAATGAATGCAAATCTAATAATGAGAATGCAATTCTTGACAATCCTCAGAGAGCTAAAAAGCCGGGACACCAGACTGATACGTTATACCTGCATATTGTAGCAAACCAGCAGAACGGGATTATTCAGTCTGGATACAACTGTAGCAAACATTGGGCTGTGAGAATGATTAGGAATGAATAGCTCAGCAGACAGTATCACACATGATAAGATTAGATACAGCAGCTCAGCAGATAGTATCACACATGATAGGATTAGATACAGCAGCTCAGCAGACAGTATCACACATGATAGAATTAGATACACAGCTCAGCAGACAGTATCACACATGATAGGATTAGATACACAGCTCAGCAGACAGTATCACACATGATAAGATTAGATACAGCAGCTCAGCAGACAGTATCAAACATGATAGGATTAGATACACAGCTCAGCAGACAGTATCACACATGATAAGATTAGATACAGCAGCTCAGCAGACAGTATCACACATGATAGGATTAGATACAGCAGCTCAGCAGACAGTATCACACATGATTGGATTAGATACAGTGACTCAGCAGACAGTATGACACATGATAGGATTAGATACAGTGACTCAGCAGACAGTATCACACATGATAGGATTAGATACAGTGACTCAGCAGACCGTATCACACATGATAGGATTAGATACAGCGGCTCAGCAGACAGTATCACACATGATAGGATTAGATACAGCAGCTCAGCAGACAGTATCACACATGATAGGATTAGATACACAGCTCAGCAGACAGTATCACACATGATTGGATTAGATATAGGGCCCAGCAGACAGTATCACACATGATAGGATTAGATACAGCAGCTCAGCAGACAGTATCACACATGATAGGATTAGATACGCAGCTCAGCAGACAGTATCACACATTATAGGATTAGATACACAGCTCAGCAGACAGTATCACACATGATTGGATTAAATACAGGGCTCAGCAGGCAGTATCACGCATGATAGGATTAGATACACAGCTCAGCAGACAGTATCACACATGATAGGATTAGATACACAGCTCAGCAGGCAGTATCACACATTATAGGATTAGATACACAGCTCAGCAGACAGTATCACACATGATAGGATTAGATACACAGCTCAGCAGACAGTATCACACATGATAGGATTAGATACACAGCTCAGCAGGCAGTATCACACATTATAGGATTAGATACACAGCTCAGCAGACAGTATCACACATGATAGGATTAGATACACAGCTCAGCAGACAGTATCACACATGATAGGATTAGATACACAGCTCAGCAGACAGTATCACACATGATAGGATTAGATACACAGCTCAGCAGGCAGTATCACACATTATAGGATTAGATACACAGCTCAGCAGACAGTATCACACATGATTGGATTAGATACATGGCCCAGCACTCTGACATTGCGGCTCCAGCGCTGGACCCAGGACAGGTAAGAATAATAATTTTGCTTCTTTATGTGTTACTAATTATTTTTGTGTTTGTGTTTTTTTACAGGTTCGGTTGTTGGACTTCAGATTCGAGGACTTCAATGACAGCGTTTTTTTATTCCCAATAAAATGGTTAATGAGGGTTGTGTTTTTTTATTTCAATAAAATATTTTTTCTATGTGATTGTATTTTTATAAACGTTATTATCACCGCCTTAGTAATGGCCGCCGGCTGATTGACAACCTCCATTACTAAGGCAGGGCTTAATGTTAGCCGGTGCAGAGGCGAACACTAACCCCCATTATTACCCCGGTACCCACCACCACCAGGGGTGCTGGGAAAAGCCGGGTGCGAACCAATACCCGACCATCTGTAGCGACGGTCATGCACCAGGGCGGCTGCAGGCTGATAGTATTAGGCTGGGGAAGGCCAAAACCAGTGGCCCCTACCACCCTGGTAATGCTGCCTGCTGCTGTGTTGTATCTGGCTGGTTATGAAAATTGGTTGGGGACCTCACACAGTTCTTTCCAATTATTTTTTTGTTTATTTTTTTTAAATGACCTGGGGTCCCCCCCATTTTTCATAACCAGCCAGATACAATAAAGCAGCAGCAGCCTAGCATTACCAGGATGGAAGGGCCACTGTTTCTGGCCTTTCCCAGACTGATAATACCAGCCTGCGGCTGCCCCGGTGGCCGACCATCGCTACAGATGACATCATACCCGGTTCTTCCCAGCACCCCTGGTGGCGATGGGTACCGAGTTAATAAAGGGGGTTCGTGTTAGCACCGGCTAACACTAAGCCCCGCCTTAGCAATGGATGCTGTCAATCAGCCGGCGGCCATTACTAAGGCGGTAGTAATATAATAAAAAAAAAAAAACACAAAGACATAGAAAGAATATTTTATTGAAATAAAAAAAAAAAAACACACAACCCTCATTAACCATTTTATTGATAATAAAAAAAGCTGTCATCGAAGTAGTCCTGGAATCCGACGTAGTCCAACGACCGAACTTGTAAGAAAACACACAAAAAACGATTAGCAACACATGTGTTAGTCTTAGATGCAGGGCCCATGTGTGATACTGTCTGTGGGACCCTGTATCTAAGCCTACCACAAGGTAGGCTTAGATACAGGGTCCAGCAGACAGTAATCTTATACAGTACACGTAGTAGGCTTAAATACAGGGCCCATCAGACAGGATCACACATGGGCCATGTATCTAAGCCTACCATGTGATTGGCTTAGATACAGGGCCCAGCAGACAGCATCACACAATCTGTCATCCTGTCTCATGGGCCCTCTAAGACTGCTACATCGTAGGCTTAAAGGACTTGTCTAGTCCCTATACATTAATGGCCTATCCTCAGGATAGGCCATCAATAGCTGATGTGTCGGGGTCCGTCTCCCGGGACCCGCCAATCGTACGAGAGCTGCTTCCCCTTCATTTCACTTAATGGTTCACACTGTGAATCACCGACACGGATTCACAGAGAGCAAGTGACCGGAATGAAGGGGAAGCAGCTCTCGTACGAGTGCTGCGGCCCCTTCAAAACAGCTGATTGGCCGGCTCCCGGGAGTCGGACCCCGCCAATCAGCTTCAGCAGACAGGGATATTACTCTTACCCTCCTCTTCAGCTGCGGCGGAAGTTCTGTCCTGACTCTATCCAGGATCACGATGTTGTGCGCGCGCACAGCGCTCTGGCGTCAGGACCTCCGAAGCGCTCCGGAACCAGGAAGGTAAGTACTGTCAGTTACTATAGTAACAGGGGACCGCGGCCCGAGTTACTATAGTAACTTTTTATTGATGTGGCGCGGGGGGCTGCAGGGCCTGGTCGCAATTGCGACCCCTATAGCTACGCCACTGCAAACAGAAGAATCTTGTTACGTTGTTTCACTGTGAAATCCTTGGCTGCTGCCCCATCGTAGCTCTGCAGCGCCCCCTCCCCTGTCCTCGATGCTGCTGCTCGGTGAGGTCACTCGGGACCCGATGTCCTTGGATGAGGTGTGAAGACTTTGTGTCATTCTGGACCGGTCACCTCTGCAGCAATTTCACCACAAATCCCAAAGCAAATACTGTGTCCTGGTAAACTCTGAGTCAACTCTGTGCCCGCTCCCCCGAAATGTTAGCGACGCGTTTTCTCACGTTTCTTACTTTGCCCTCGGCTCTGGAGATTACGATCAGCGCTGCAGTCAAATTTTATTTCTTCCTCATTTCTTACTGTCTCTGCTGATATTGTAAAAGAACATTCCACCGAAAAAATGTAAAATTCCAACTCCATATAAAGCAAGATTCTTATCTGTCTGCGGGAAAACTGGTGGCATCGAATATAGTCAATGTTATACAAACATGCCAACTTTGAGAAGGGACATCAGGAAGGTTCTGAAAGCGTCACAACAACAGGTGACAGCAGTGCGCCGCGCCAAATATTTACCTTATACATAATCCATTTATATAGGACACCCCCCACCATACATTTATCTTAAGTAGTGCAGATCACCCCCCTTTATCACACCCCAAAATAAATACAGACCCCAGACCAGACCCTCTAAAAAAATCCAGATCTCATTTCTTTTACTTTCACATGGAAAATCATCATTACTTTGCATATATGACCTGGGTATCTTCCGTATATAATTATATATGTACAGCTGGTATAAGTTATACATCTTGTATATAGTGATATGGAGCATGCTGGTATAACCTGGGTATCTTCTATATATAATTATATATGTACAGCTGGTAGAAGTTATACATCTTCTTGTATATAGTGATATGGAGCATGCTGGTATAACCTGGGTATCTTCTGTATATAATTATATATGTACAGCTGGTATAAGTTATACATCTTCTTGTATATAGTGATATGGAGCATGCTGGTATAACCTGGGTATCTTCTGTATATAATTATATATGTACAGCTGGTATAAGTTATACACCTTCTTGTATATAGTGACATGGAGCATGCTGGTATAACCTGGGTATCTTCTGTATATAATTATATATGTACAGCTGGTATAAGTTATACACCTTCTTGTATATAGTGATATGGAGCATGCTGGTATAACCTGGGTATCTTCTGTATATAATTATATATGTACAGCTGGTATAAGTTATACACCTTCTTGTATATAGTGATATGGAGCATGCTGGTATAACCTGGGTATCTTCTGTATATAATTATATATGTACAGCTGGTATAAGTTATACATCTTCTTGTATAAAGTGATATGGGGCATGCTGGTATAACCTGGGTATCTTCTGTATATGATTATATATGTACAGCTGGTATAAGTTACACATCTTCTTGTATATAGTGATATGGAGCATGCTGGTATAACCTGGGTATCTTCTGTATATAATTATATATGTACAGCTGGTATAAGTTATACATCTTCTTGTATATAGTAATATGGAGCATGCTGGTATAACCTGGGTATCTCCTGTATATAATTATATATGTACAGCTGGTATAAGTTATACATCTTCTTGCATATAGTGATATGGAGCATGCCGGTATAACCTGGGCATCTTCTATATATAATTATATATGTACAGCTGGTAGAAGTTATACATCTTCCTGTATATAGTGATATGGAGCATGCTGGTATAACCTGGGTATCTTCTGTATATAATTATATATGTACAGCTGGTATAAGTTATACATCTTCTTGTATATAGTGATATGGAGCATGCTGGTATAACCTGGGTATCTTCTGTATATAATTATATATGTACAGCTGGTATAAGTTATACACCTTCTTGTATATAGTGATATGGAGCATGCTGGTATAACCTGGGTATCTTCTGTATATAATTATATATGTACAGCTGGTATAAGTTATACACCTTCTTGTATATAGTGATATGGAGCATGCTGGTATAACCTGGGTATCTTCTGTATATAATTATATATGTACAGCTGGTATAAGTTATACACCTTCTTGTATATAGTGATATGGAGCATGCTGGTATAACCTGGGTATCTTCTGTATATAATTATATATGTACAGCTGGTATAAGTTATACATCTTCTTGTATAAAGTGATATGGGGCATGCTGGTATAACCTGGGTATCTTCTGTATATAATTATATATGTACAGCTGGTATAAGTTATACATATTCTTGTATATAGTGATATGGAGCATGCTGCTATAACCTGGGTATCCTCTGTATATAATTATATATGTACAGCTGGTATAAGTTATACATCTTCTTGTATATAGTGATATGGAACATGCTGGTATAACCTGGGTATCTTCTATATATAATTATATATGTACAGCTGGTATAAGTTATACATCTTCTTGTATATAGTGATATGGAGCATGCTGGTATAACCTGGGTATCTTCTGTATATAATTATATATGTACAGCTGGTATAAGTTATACATCTTCCTGTATATAGTGATATGGAGCATGCTGGTATGACCTGGGTATCTTCTCTATATAATTATATATGTACAGCTGGTATAAGTTATACATCTTCTTGTATATAGTGATATGGAGCATGCTGGTATAACCTGGGTATCTTCTGTATATAATTATATATGTACAGCTGGTATAAGTTATACATCTTCCTGTATATAGTGATATGGAGCATGCTGGTATAACCTGGGCATCTCCTGTATATAATTATATATATACAGCTGGTATAAGTTATACATCTTCCTGTATATAGTGATATGGAGCATGCTGGTGTAACCTGGGTATCTCCTGTATATAATTATATGTGTACAGCTGGTATAAGTTATACATCTTCTGGTATATAGTGATATGGAGCATGCTGGTATAACCTGGGTATCTTCTGTATATAATTATATATATACAGCTGGTATAAGTTATACATCTTCTTGTATATAGTGATATGGAGCATGCTGGTATAACCTGGGTATCTTCTGTATATAATTATATATGTACAGCTGGTATAAGTTATACATCTTCCTGTATATAGTGATATGGAGCATGCTGGTATAACCTGGGTATCTCCTGTATATAATTATATATGTACAGCTGGTATTAGTTATACATCTTCTTGTATATAGTGATATGGAGCATGCTGGTATAACCTGGGTATCTCCTGTATATAATTATATATGTACAGCTGGTATAAGTTATACATCTTCTTGTATATAGTGATATGGAGCATGCTGGTATAACCTGGGCATCTTCTGTATATAATTATATATGTACAGCTGGTATAAGTTATACATCTTCTTGTATATAGTGATATGGAGCATGCTGGTATAAGCTGGGTATCTTCTGTATATAATTATATATGTACTGCTGGTATAAGTTCTACATCTTCTTGCATATATTGATATGGAGCATGCTGGTATAACCTAGGCATCTTCTGTATATAATTATATATGTACAGCTGGTATAAGTTCTACATCTTCTTGCATATATTGATATGGAGCATGCTGGTATAACCTGGGTTTCTTCTGTATATAATTATATATATTCACCTGGTATAAGTTATACATCTTCTTGTATATAGTGATATGGAGCATGCTGGTATAACCTGGGCATCCTCTGTATATAATTATATATGTACATCTGGTATAAGTTATACATCTTCTTGTATATAGTGATATGGAGCATGCTGGTATAACCTGGGTATCTTCTGTATATAATTATATATGTACAGCTGGTATAAGTTATACATCTTCTTGTATATAGATATATGGAGCATGCTGGTATAACCTGGGTGTCTTCTGTATATAATTATAAATGTACAGCTGGTATAAGTTCTACATCTTCCTGTATATAGTGATATGGAGCATGCTGGTATAACCTGGGTATCTTCTGTATATAATTATATATGTACATCTGATATAAGTTATACATCTTGTACATAGTGATATGGAGCATGCTGGTATAACCTGGGTATCTTCTCTATATAATTATATATGTACAGCTGGTATAAGTTATACATCTTCCTGTATATAGTGATATGGAGCATGCTGCTATAACCTGGGTATCTTCTCTATATAATTATATATGTACAGCTGGTATAAGTTATACATCTTCTTGTATATAGTAATATGGAGCATGCTGGTATAACCTGGGTATCTCCTGTATATAATTATATATGTACAGCTGGTATAAGTTATACATCTTCTTGTATATAGTGATATGGAGCATGCTGGTATAACCTGGGTATCTTCTGTATATAATTATATATGTACAGCTGGTATAAGTTATACATCTTCCTGTATATAGTGATATGGAGCATGCTGGTATAACCTGGGTATCTTCTATATATAATTATATATGTACAGCTGGTATAAGTTATACATCTTCCTGTATATAGTGATATGGAGCATGCTGGTATAACCTGGGTATCTTCTGTATATAATTATATATGTACAGCTGGTATAAGTTATACATCTTCCTGTATATAGTGATATGGAGCATGCTGGTGTAACCTGGGAATCTTCTGTATATAATTATATATGTACAGCTGGTATTAGTTATACATCTTCTTGTATATAGTGATATGGAGCATGCTGGTATAACCTGGGTATCTCCTCTATATAATTATATATGTACAGCTAGTATAAGTTATACATCTTCCTGTATATAGTGATATGGAGCATGCTGGTGTAACCTGGGAATCTTCTGTATATAATTATATATGTACAGCTGGTATTAGTTATACATCTTCTTGTATATAGTGATATGGAGCATGCTGGTATAACCTGGGTATCTTCTGTATATAATTATATATGTACAGCTGGTATAAGTTATATATCTTCTTGCATATAGTGATATGGAGCATGCTGGTATAACCTGGGTATCTCCTGTATATAATTATATATGTACAGCTGGTATAAGTTATACATCTTCTTGTATATAGTGATATGGAGCATGCTGGTATAACCTGGGTATCTCCTGTATATAATTATATATGTACAGCTGGTATAAGTTATACATCTTCTTGTATATAGTGATATGGAGCATGCTGGTATAACCTGGGTATCTTCTGTATATAATTATATATGTACAGCTGGTATAAGTTATACATCTTCTTGTATATAGATATATGGAGCATGCTGGTATAACCTGGGTGTCTTCTGTATATAATTATAAATGTACAGCTGGTATAAGTTCTACATCTTCTTGCATATATTGATATGGAGCATGCTGGTATAACCTGGGTTTCTTCTGTATATAATTATATATGTACAGCTGGTATAAGTTATACATCTTCTTGTATATAGTGATATGGAGCATGCTGGTATAACCTGGGTATCTTCTGTATATAATTATATATGTACAGCTGGTATAAGTTATATATCTTCTTGCATATAGTGATATGGAGCATGCTGGTATAACCTGGGTATCTCCTGTATATAATTATATATGTACAGCTGGTATAAGTTATACATCTTCTTGTATATAGTGATATGGAGCATGCTGGTATAACCTGGGTATCTCCTGTATATAATTATATATGTACAGCTGGTATAAGTTATACATCTTCTTGTATATAGTGATATGGAGCATGCTGGTATAACCTGGGTATCTTCTGTATATAATTATATATGTACAGCTGGTATAAGTTATACATCTTCTTGTATATAGATATATGGAGCATGCTGGTATAACCTGGGTGTCTTCTGTATATAATTATAAATGTACAGCTGGTATAAGTTCTACATCTTCTTGCATATATTGATATGGAGCATGCTGGTATAACCTGGGTTTCTTCTGTATATAATTATATATGTACAGCTGGTATAAGTTATACATCTTCTTGTATATAGTGATATGGAGCATGCTGGTATAACCTGGGTATCTTCTGTATATAATTATATATGTACATCTGATATAAGTTATACATCTTGTACATAGTGATATGGAGCATGCTGCTATAACCTGGCTATCTTCTGTATACAATTATATATGTACAGCTGGTATAAGTTATACATCTTCTTGTATATAGTGATATGGAGCATGCTGGTATAACCTGGGCATCTTCTGTATATAATTATATATGTACAGCTGGTATAAGTTATACATCTTCTTGTATATAGTGATATGGAGCATGCTGGTATAACCTGGGTATCTTCTGTATATAATTATATATGTACAGCTGGTATAAGTTATACATCTTCTTGTATATAGTGATATGGAGCATGCTGGTATAACCTGGGTATCTTCTGTATATAATTATATATGTACAGCTGGTATAAGTTATACATCTTCTTGTATATAGTGATATGGAGCATGCTGGTATAACCTGGGTATCTCCTGTATATAATTATATATGTACAGCTGGTATAAGTTATACATCTTCTTGTATATAGTGATATGGAGCATGCTGGTATAACCTGGGTATCTTCTGTATATAATTATATATGTACAGCTGGTATAAGTTATACATCTTCTTGTATATAGATATATGGAGCATGCTGGTATAACCTGGGTGTCTTCTGTATATAATTATAAATGTACAGCTGGTATAAGTTCTACATCTTCTTGCATATATTGATATGGAGCATGCTGGTATAACCTGGGTTTCTTCTGTATATAATTATATATGTACAGCTGGTATAAGTTATACATCTTCTTGTATATAGTGATATGGAGCATGCTGGTATAACCTGGGTATCTTCTGTATATAATTATATATGTACATCTGATATAAGTTATACATCTTGTACATAGTGATATGGAGCATGCTGCTATAACCTGGCTATCTTCTGTATACAATTATATATGTACAGCTGGTATAAGTTATACATCTTCTTGTATATAGTGATATGGAGCATGCTGGTATAACCTGGGCATCTTCTGTATATAATTATATATGTACAGCTGGTATAAGTTATACATCTTCTTGTATATAGTGATATGGAGCATGCTGGTATAACCTGGGTATCTTCTGTATATAATTATATATGTACAGCTGGTATAAGTTATACATCTTCTTGTATATAGTGATATGGAGCATGCTGGTATAACCTGGGTATCTTCTGTATATAATTATATATGTACAGCTGGTATAAGTTATACATCTTCTTGTATATAGTGATATGGAGCATGCTGGTATAAACTGGGTATCTCCTGTATATAATTATATATGTACAGCTGGTATAAGTTATACATCTTCTTGTATATAGTGATATGGAGCATGCCGGTATAACCCGGGTATCTTCTGTATATAATTATATCTGTACAGCTGGTATAAGTTATACATCTTGTATATAGTGATATGGAGCATGCTGGTATAACCTGGGTATCTTCTGTATATAATTATATATGTACAGCTGGTATAAGTTATACACCTTCCTGTATATAGTGATATGGGGCATGCTGGTATAACCTGGGCATCTTCTGTATAGAATTATATATGTACAGCTGGTATAAGTTATACATCTTCTTGTATATAGTGATATGGAGCATGCTGGTATAACCTGGGTATCTTCTGTATATAATTATATATGTACAGCTGGTATAAGTTATACATCTTCTTGTATATAGTGATATGGAGCATGCTGGTATAACCTGGGTATCTTCTGTATATAATTATATATGTACATCTGGTATAAGTTATACATCTTCTTGTATATAGTGATATGGGGCATGCTGGTATAACCTGGGCATCTTCTGTATATAATTATATATGTACAGCTGGTATAAGTTATACATCTTCTTGTATATAGTGATATGGAGCATGCTGGTATAACCTGGGTATCTTCTGTATATAATTATATATGTACATCTGGTATAAGTTATACATCTTCTTGTATATAGTGATATGGAGCATGCTGCTATAACCTGGGTATCTTCTGTATATAATTATATATGTACAGCTAGTATAGGTTATACATCTTCTTGTATATAGTGATATGGAGCATGCTTGTATAACCTGGGTATCTTCTGTATATAATTATATATGTACATCTGGTATAAGTTATACATCTTCTTGTATATAGTGATATGGGGCATGCTGGTATAACCTGGGTATCTTCTGTATATAATTATATATGTACAGCTGGTATAAGTTATACATCTTCTTGTATATAGTGATATGGAGCATGCTGGTATAACCTGGGTATCTTCTGTATATAATTATATATGTACAGCTAGTATAGGTTATACATCTTCTTGTATATAGTGATATGGAGCATGCTGGTATAACCTGGGTATCTTCTGTATAGAATTATATATGTACAGCTGGTATAAGTTATACATCTTCTTGTATATAGTGATATGGAGCATGCTGGTATAACCTGGGTATCTTCTGTATATAATTATATATGTACAGCTGGTATAAGTTATACATCTTCTTGCATATAGTGATATGGAGCATGCTGGTATAACCTGGGTATCTTCTCTATATAATTATATATGTACAGCTGGTATAAGTTATACATCTTCTTGTATATAGTGATATGGAGCATGCTGGTATAACCTGGGTATCTTCTGTATATAATTATATATGTACAGCTTGTATAAGTTACACATCTTCTTGTATATAGTGATATGGAGCATGCTGGTATAACCTGGGTATCTTCTGTATATAATTATATATGTACAGCTGGTATAAGTTATACACCTTCTTGTATATAGTGATATGGAGCATGCTGGTATAACCTGGGTATCTTCTGTATATAATTATATATGTACAGCTGGTATAAGTTATACACCTTCTTGTATATAGTGATATGGAGCATGCTGGTATAACCTGGGTATCTCCTGTATATAATTATATATGTACAGCTGGTATAAGTTATACATCTTCTTGTATATAGTGATATGGAGCATGCTGGTATAACCTGGGCATCTTCTGTATAGAATTATATATGTTGCATAGTGTTATACCTGTGAAGGTAACTTGGTGGGATGTGAGTGGACACATTATCTGAATATTGCAGAACATGTTTGTGCATCGTAAAGAAACAGGAAATGTAATTGGCCGACATTATTATATATTTTGGGGCTGCTCATTTCTCATCATTAAGGGTCAACACCAGAAAAATTTTCAAGCTTTTAGCCCAGAAATATCTGTGACGCCCGATATCCACAGCTGCTCATCATGACAATGAAGTATGAGCCCTGTCTGCTAATGAGGCAGATACCAGATAGTGAAAAGTGATGGTCCCGGCGTTCAGTGTTGTCTGTTCTGCAGCCCAGAGTCTAATCCAGATCTGATGACCCGATCTAATTTACTGAAGATTCATGATTTAATTAGTTTATATGACCCATAATGTGGTCTGAAAGATGCTAGTCCCACAGTATGTGATGTATGTCTATCTATCTATCTATCTATCTATCTATCTATCTATCTATCTATCTATCTATCTATCTATCTATCTATCTATCTATCTATCTATCTATCTATCTATCTATCTATCTATCTATCTATCTATCTATCTCCTATCTATCTATCTATCTATCTATCTATCTATCTATCTATCTATCTATCTATCTATCTATCTATCTATCTATCTATCTATCTATCTATCTATCTATCTATCTATCTATCTATCTATCTATCCCATATCTATCTATCTATCTATCTATCTATCTATCTATCTATCTATCTATCTATCTATCTATCTATCTATCTATCTATCTATCTATCTATCTATCTATCTATCTATCTATCTATCTATCTAATCTTCTTCTTCGCTTTACCTGTCCCCTCATGTGACTGTAGAATCCACTAAAGTTCTGCGATTATTCCGCTTTGTCATAGGATGCTGAGAGTCGTTGTGTAATAATCACCAGGCGCAGTAAATCCGCTCCGCGCTCTACGCTGTGTCCACCGGCTGAAGTGTTTTATACATTGTCTCATTTTTACTTCATATGGTGTTAATCGTGTATAGAAAATCATGTCATTTGCTCAGCGGGAGAATCTGTTAATATTGTTTCATATTGAAGGAGAGAAAAGTTTTGATTTTCTCCAGGAGATGATATGAAATATTCCTAAAGGAGCCACTAGACTTAGGGCAAAGCCCCACGTGGCGGAATTGCTCTTGAATTCCGCTGCGGACACTCCGCAGCGTTAATCCGCAGCGGAGCCGTTTCTCCATTGACTTCCACTTCTTTTTAGAAGTGTTCGTTTAGACGAGGCTGAAAATTCCGCTGCGGAGCATAGGCTGCGGTGCGGAATTTGGTGTCCGCAGCATGCAATGGATGTTGCGGACGTGTGGCGGACTGGTTGCGGACTCATTGCGGAACAACACATAACAGAAAACTCTAGATTGAATTTCCATTCACAGCATATGGAGATAAGGCGACTGCAGAGTTATTGCCCTGCACATTGCACTATTTCTCTCCGCCAGGTAGGGAGACGCAGCGGAAATCCACATTGGATAATCCGTTATTAGAGAAGACAGCGACACTGCGACGCTCCCGACTGCTCCAGGCGAAGAGCAAAACAATAGTAGACTCCATATACATTAATATCGGAGGACGAGGGGGGAGGGGATACAGGGAACAGGTGGTCACTCAGCCAATAGCAATAAAACATGGAGGCGACTGCATTATTTCTGATATTTCAGGTATTCTCTGTGAACGAATGAGAAGCTCTGACGGGCGCAGGAAAGATAACGGCTTCCTGCCAACAAGGTGGCAGACTGGCATGTGTTCAGCTCCGAGACCTAACACAGCGGTCACCGGGGGCAAAGAAACCACAAGAACCTTATCCAGGTGGAACATTCCATGACATAATACAATACTATTACACTCTATATATAGAACACTACAACCCCCAACATGACCCGACCACTGGACATGACATAATACAATACTATTACACTCTATATATAGAACACTACAACCCCCAACATGACCACCTCTTTAAGAAGACCACCACTGATGTAGAGCAGATGGGGTTCCCCTTTATATATATATATTGACCTCTTTGTCTTTTTGCTGTTTATTATTTTGTTTGCGATACTGATTCCTCTTCACATCTCTGAGAACAGGAACCTTCTCCATGTCCGACTCCTGACGTATCCGAGGCTTTGTTCACACGGCTTATTTTCGGCCGTTTTTTTTTATAGCAACTCTCGTTTTTCGCTGCATCTTTTACGGCTGTTTTTGGAGCTGATTTCTATAGAGTCAATGAAAAACGGCTCCACAAACGGCTGAAGAAGTGACATGCACTTTTTTTTGCGGGCGTCTTATTTGCACGGCCGTTTTTGATTTTGTGTGTGCACATACCCTTAGGCTATGTTCACACAGCTTAGCAAAAAACGTCTGAAAATACGGAGCTGTTTTCAAGGGAAAACAGCACCTGATTTTCAGACGTTTTTTAATCAAACTCGCGTTTTTCGCTGCATTTGTTACAGCCGTTTTTGGAGCTGTTTTTCTATAGAGTCAATAAATAACAGCTCAAAACGGTCTCGTAAAAAAAATGGCCCTTCAAAACAGAATGCCGTTTTTCCCGTTGAACTCAATGGGCAGATGTTTGGAGGCGTTCTGCTTCTAACCTATAGGTTGATTTTTGGCCGTTTACGGCCCGAAAATCGACCGAAAATAAGCTGTCTGAACATACCCTTAGTATGAAACTCAAAGTGAGAAGCACAGAGGTGACCCCGTCCCCACCCCCGCGGACTCCTGGCTGCTCCTCCTGTCACTCAGCTCCCTCTCCGTGTTTGCTGGCTGCACAGGAAGAATTTTTTCCCCATAAGGGACACATAAGAAGGGAGCGGCCGTCTGATACTCTGCTGTGTAGCCTGCATGACGGCCCGTCAAAAGAAGTGCGGGACACTTCTTGGGACGTTTTTGGAGGCGTTTTTCATTGACTCCATTGAAAAACAGCTCCAAAAACGGCCGTAAAAAACGCTGCGAAAAACGCGAGTTGTTAAAAAAACATCTGAAAATCAGGAGCCGTTTTCGCTTGAAAACAGCTCCGTATTTTCAGACGTTTTTGCTCACTGCGTGTGAACAGAGCCTAAAAAAAAAAAAGAATAACAAAATAAAATAAAAGTAATAAAATAAGAATAAAACTAGTATTTAATTTCCCCTCCCCCACATCACCTGGAGAACAACCAACGTTGCGATGGACGGACAATGACTGCCCCACACCAGACACTTGTTCTTCCTATTTAGGGTATGTTCACACGGCAGCGTCCGTAACGGCTGAAATTACGGGGATGTTTTCAGGAGAAAACAGCTCCGTAATTTCAGCCGTAACGGCATGTGCAGGCGCTTGAACTGTACAACGAAAGGACCGTCCATGAATATAAATGTGAGGACTGGTCCCAATGTGATACTTCACTGCCCCTTTTTTTCCCCTTCTCCCCGCACCCTCTCCCCTTTATTTATGTGCCCACTTTGCAGGTTGTTTTAAAAAAAATGTTTAATAAAAACATTCTAAATTTTTTTTTAAATGAAACTAAAACTGGAACATTTGTACATTTATTACATCAGAGATCAGAAAATTATTTTTTACATTTGATTTTTTTAAACCGTCGGCGCAGACGCCACATTTATAGAGAGAAACGTGTGAGAGTTGTAGTCGGCAGAGATCATTGTAAGAGAAATCTACGAAGAGCAGGACCGGTAAATCTCTCGGGAGGCGACATTTCGGAGATGGCGGAGTCAGAGAACCTTGTTTGATGGGACACAAGGAGAAGACGGAGGATTTCTCCTGACACATCAAACTCGGCTCCCGTTACTCTGCGATCTCCCAGTGATACGAGCCGAGGATAGTGACGCCGGACGTAGAACGACTGTCGCTGCATTCCAGGAAGAAAAAAAAACAACCTAAGGCCAAGTTCACACACAACTTTTTGTTGCAGTTTTCGTTGCGCCATCATCCAGCGATCACTGCAGAGCCGCCAGCAGCGCCCGCGTATTTCCCTGCAATGATCTGTCTGACAAATAAAGATACTGATCAGAACGCAATTACTGGCTGAGAATTAGAAATACACAAATATCAGACGAAGATCGCGATTCGCAGGCAAATAATGACTCAGGAACAGGCTTTCATTTTCGTCTTCAGATGGAAGATTCAGATCGGATTTCGGCACTTGAGAAGAAATAAATAATGATAAGGGAAATGAAGGGAAGGAGCCAAATCAGCGTCCGGCAGGATATTCATATCTGTGTGTTATCCGGTTCTGGATCATTCAGAGCAATGACGACATGTGAACGGGGAGTCGGACAACTACATTTATTGGATGTATCGGACCTCACATGGAAAGACCTAGTGGCATATGTATAGGGGTTACAGCGGTCACATATGCGACCGGGCCCCTAAGCCTGGGGGGCCCACAGATTTAATAAATTCTTTATGTGCCGTGACGCCAGCACTAGGCTTCCTAGTAATGGGCAGGGATCGTTAGATGTCACGGTCACATGGTACAATCAGTGTACCATGTGACCGTGATGTCACGTGAGGGGCGTTCCAGCCAGCCACAAGCTGAGGTCCTGGTTACAACTGTATCTGCGTCCTCAGTTGAATTCAATACTGGAGCAGGGAGCTGACGGCTCCTTCCTCCCGCATTCACTGTGCCATGAGCGGCTCGGTGCAGACAAACGCAATTTAGTGACATGATCGCATCTGTCTGCTCCGAGTCTCTCATAGCACAGGCCAAAGGAGGAGAAGGATCCTCCACCCGTCGTGGGAACGGGGATAGGTAAGTAATTATTTTATTATTTTTCTGTTAGACACATATGGGGGCATTATACTAGGTATGGGTGGGGGGCTGATATGGTGGCAGCTATGGGGGGCATTATACTGTATGGGCCAGCTAGGGGGGCATTATGCTTTGTGGGGGCAGCTATGGGGGCATTATACTGTGTGGGGGCAGCTATGGAGGCATTATACTGTGTGGGGGCAGCTATGGGGGCATTATATTGTGTGGGGGCAGCTATGGGGGCATTATACTGTGTGGAGGCAGCTATGGGGGCATTATACTGTGGGGGCAGCTATGGGGGGCATTATACTGTGTGGGGACATTATACTGTGGGGGCAGATATGGGGGGCATTATACTGTGTGGAGGCAGCTATGGAGGCATTATACTGTGTGGAGGCATTATACTGTGTGGAGGCAGCTATGGGGGCATTATACTGTGTGGAGGCAGCTATGGGGGGCATTATACTGTGGGGGCAGCTATGGGGGGCATTATACTGTGGGGGCAGCTATGGGGGCATTATACTGTGTGGGGGCAGCTATGGGGGGGCATTATACTGTGGGGGCAGCTATGGGGGCATTATACTGTGTGGGGGCAGCTATGGGGGGCATTATACTGTGGGGGCAGCTATGGGGGGCATTATACTGTGTGGGGGCAGCTATGGGGGGCATTATACTGTGGGGGCAGCTATGGGGGCATTATACTGTGTGGGGGCAGCTATGGGGGGCATTATACTGTGGGGGCAGCTATGGGGGAATTATACTGTGTGGGGGCAGCTATGGGGGGCATTATACTGTGGGGGCAGCTATGGGGGGCATTATACTGTGTGGGGGCAGCTATGGGGGCATTATACTGTGGGGGCAGCTATGGGGGCATTATACTGTGTGGGGGCAGCTATGGGGGGCATTATACTGTGGGGGCAGCTATGGGGGCAATATACTGTGTGGGGGCAGCTATGGGGGGCATTATACTGTGGGGGCAGCTATGGGGGGCATTATACTGTGTGGGGGCAGCTATGGGGGGCATTATACTGTGTGGGGGCAGCTATGGGGGGCATTATACTGTGGGGGCAGCTATGGGGGGCATTATACTGTGGGGGGGCAGCTATGGGGGCATTATACTGTGTGGGGGCAGCTATGGGGGGCATTATACTGTGGGGGCAGCTATGGGGGGCATTATACTGTGTGGGGGCAGCTATGGGGGGCATTATACTGTGGGGGCAGCTATGGGGGGCATTATACTGTGTGGGGGCAGCTATGGGGGCATTATACTGTGTGGGGGCAGCTATGGGGGGCATTATACTGTGGGGGCAGCTATGGGGGGCAGCTATGGGGGCATTATACTGTGGGGGCAGCTATGGGGGCATTATACTGTGTGGGGGCAGCTATGGGGGGCATTATACTGTGGGGGCATTATACTGTGTGGGGGCAGCTATGGGGGGCATTATACTGTGGGGGCAGCTATGGGGGGCATTATACTGTGGGGGCAGCTATGGGGGGCATTATACTGTGTGGGGGCATTATACTGTAAGGGCAGCTATGGGGGCATTATACTGTGGGGGGCATTATACTGTAAGGGCAGCTATGGGGGCATTATACTGTGGGGGCATTATACTGTGTGGGGGCATTATACTGTGTGGGGGCAGCTATGGGGGGCATTATACTGTATGGGGGCATTATACTGTGGGGGCAGCTATGGGAGGCATTATACTGTATGGGGGCATTATACTGTGGGGGCAGCTATGGGGGGCATTATACTGTGGGGGCAGCTATGGGGGGCATTATACTGTGTGGGGGCATTATACTGTGGGGGCATTATACTGTGTGGGGGCATTATACTGTGGGGGCAGCTATGGGGGGCATTATACTGTGTGGGGGCATTATACTGTGGGGGCAGCTATGGGGGGCATTATACTGTGTGGGGGCATTATACTGTGGGGGCAGCTAAAACTGTCGAAGAAGGTGCAAAAAGTGTCTAAAACACATCCCAGAAGCAGCGATCACCATATTTAAGTATCTGCACCTACCCCTAGTGCCCCTTGGTACCCCGCTGTCCCTCCGTACACTATGGTGTTTACATTTCTTGTACTGGCAGCAGTCGGTGACAGGGGCAGGGGTCTTGTTTGTAGTCTCCTCTCAGGTCCCCGGTCCAGTTTTGTGGATCACACACGAGGACACTTGTTCTACGTGACACTTTCATCTCCCATGATTACTGACCG
The DNA here is from genome assembly GCF_050947455.1 of Rhinoderma darwinii. Classification (NCBI taxonomy): domain Eukaryota; kingdom Metazoa; phylum Chordata; class Amphibia; order Anura; family Rhinodermatidae; genus Rhinoderma; species Rhinoderma darwinii. Next base: position 5,269,288 of record NC_134692.1, read on the forward strand.
TGCGCCGCGCTCTGACCTCTGTGGATTTCCCGTTATCTGCAGTGTTTTACTCCCAGATGAATACAATGATCTGTCCATCATGTGGAGCGGCTGGAGCAGGTCCTGAACCCCCGGCTTCTATTTCAGAGGTCACAGGATAGGATTACGCTTTATCTACTGGCAGGAATGAATGGCTTTATTGGGGCAGTCCGGTCACCAGAATCATCCTCATCATTGTCATCATCATCATCATCATCATCATCGTCATCATCATGTGTCTCCTCTCAGGTCACACAACTTTCCTGGAATGAAATGTCGATCTGTGTGTGTTTGTAGGGTCACAGCCGCCTACCCCCCGCGTTTATTGATCTCAGTGGTGCAGGGCTGATTTTGATCTCAGTGGTGCAGGGCTGATTTTGATCTCAGTGGTGCAGGGCTGATTTTGATCTCAGTGGTGCAGGGCTGATTTTGATCTCAGTGGTGCAGGGCTGATTTTGATCTCAGTGGTGCAGGGCTGATTTTGATCTCAGTGGTGCAGGGCTGATTTTGATCTCAGTGGTGCAGGGCTGATTTTGATCTCAGTGGTGCAGGGCTGATTTTGATCTCAGTGGTGCAGGGCTGATTTTGATCTCAGTGGTGCAGGGCTGATTTTGATCTCAGTGGTGCAGGGCTGATTTTGATCTCAGCGGTGCAGGGCTGATTTTGATCTCCCACATTGTGCAGAATTCCTAGTTTTCCTTGTATCGCTTTCGCCTTCACTCGCAGTAAATTACAGCAAATCACAGTTGAAGCAACCGGACGTGCAGACAACCCTAAAATCACTTCATGGCATTACAGGGGCACTGAGGTTGGCATTATTAAGGGGGTATTCCTATGATAATCAGTAGCGGCATATCACTTACTGATTGGCGGGGGTCCAACTGCTATAACCCCCACTGCTCCTTCCCAGCACAGCTCCGCTCACAGCCACTGACGTGTAGAACACAACCCTATTCATTTGAATGGCGCTTTGTTTCAGTTCCCATCTTGGAGAGCCGATGCGCATGGAAGAAGAAAATCCTGTCCCTTCATTCTCAGGATTTGCGGGTCCTAGAGGATGAACCTCCCCCAATCAAAATAGGGTGGCATATCGTAGTGATATAACATTATAAGATGGGAATACCCCTTTAAATGTGCACTGTATTTGGCACTTTGTAGTCTCTGTGATAGGGGCAATGTAAAAGACACTTTTTTGGGAAATGGGGCATGCACTGTTATAGGGGTACTGTGGAAAACAATATTATAGAGGCACCTTGGAAGACAATATGATATGTTTACTGTTGCAACCACTACTATAGGGGCACTTGCATTATTGTGCGGGGTAACAAACATGTTTCTATCTTGACAATATAGGCACCGATATGTTGAGATTAGGATTGTATGCCGCTATAATTAGGGTACTATTGTAGAAGTCCTGTGGCAGGCACCATAACGGGGGCACTGAGGCAGGCAATATTATAGGATTGCTGTGGCAGGCACTTTATTAGGAACACTGTAGCAGCCAATATTATACGATTACTCTGGCAGGCACTACATTAGGGGCATTGTGGTGGGCACTTTATTAGGGGCACCGTGGCAGGCATTATATTAGGGGAACTGTGGCAGGCACTACACTAGGGGCACTGTGGCAGGCATTATATTAGGGGAACTGGGGTAGGCATTATATTAGGGGAACTGTGGTAGGCATTATATTAGGGGAACTGTGGTAGGCATTATATTAGGGGAACTGTGGTAGGCATTATATTAGGGGAACTGTGGCAGGCATTATATTAGGGGCACTGTGGCAGGCATTATATTAGGGGAACTGTGGTAGGCATTATATTAGGGGAACTGTGGTAGGCATTATATTAGGGGAACTGTGGCAGGCATTATATTAGGGGAACTGTGGTAGGCATTATATTAGGGGAACTGTGGTAGGCATTATATTAGGGGAACTGTGGTAGGCATTATATTAGGGGAACTGGGGTAGGCATTATATTAGGGGAACTGTGGTAGGCATTATATTAGGGGAACTGTGGTAGGCATTATATTAGGGGAACTGTGGTAGGCATTATATTAGGGGAACTGTGGCAGGCATTATATTAGGGGAACTGTGGCAGGCATTATATTAGGGGAACTGGGGTAGGCATTATATTAGGGGCAGTGTGGTAGGCACCATATTCGGGGGACTGTATCAGCCACTACATTAGGGGCACTGTAGCAGGCATTATATTAGGGGCACTGTGGCAGGCCCTTTTATTAGGAGCACTGTGGCAGGCATTATATTAGGGGCACTGTGGTAGGCATTATATCAAGGGAACTGTGGCAGGCATTATATTAGGGGCAGTGTGGTAGGCACCATATTTGGGTCACGGTAGCAGGTACTAGATTTGGGGCACTGTAGCAGGCACTACATTAGGGTAACTGTGGTAGGCATTATATTAGGGGCAGTGTGGTAGGCACCATATTTGGGTCACGGTAGCAGGTACTAGATTTGGGGCACTGTAGCAGGCACTACATTAGGGGAACTGTGGTAGGCATTATATTAGGGGCAGTGTGGTAGGCACCATATTTGGGGCACTGTGGCAGGCACTAGATTTGGGGCACTGTGGCATTTTGTGGTTTCTGGTATGGCCATGCAATATCTCTGCAAGTCTCTTGTGCTGTCCTCGGATAGATTACTTACAGTAAACCGTTTCTTGTGTCTTTTTATCCTGAAGTGTAATGAGTTCTTGTTTTATCTTCGGATTCTTCGTGTCGCCTTAGAAGGAAGGACCTGTAACAACGGTGCAGCCGGTTTATTGTGATAGAAGATCCAGCGACCACTTCAGTTCATGTAACATCAAGTACTGAACCAGTGGTCACCCAGACAGGAAGTCAAATAGTTGCTAGGCAACATGAAATGTTTGATGAAACCCCATGTGGCGGCATCTTTTCTATACATTACGTGTCATCGCTTTATCCTCACAGAAAAATAGTATTGGCAGTTTCATCTCTATAACGTCGAGTTCTATCATTCATTCTATGTCACTATTGCACTTCTAGTAAATCAATATTTGCTACAGATCTTTTCCTTCAAAAACCCTATTTTCCTCCCATTAGGGACCCCGTATTGTCCCGGCCCAGCAGAACTTCACAGCTTCTTGGAAATGGGTCATTATTGCAGCGTATTATTATACTATTATGCCATAATTGCTGTCATTTGCTGTTTCTTCTTGGGGTATAACACAATTAAGTCTCTTTTCACAAGTTACAGCTAAGATTACGGATCTGACACGGCAGAATTAGTAAATGTCGTGCGTGCGCGTAGTTTAGATTTAATTCTCCATTAAAAAGTTATATTTTCCCAATGTGGAGGCCGCAAAAGAGATTTAAAAAATCTACAAAAAGTTTTTAAAGGGTTTTCACTGTTATCTACTCACATGTCAATAGTGCGGGGTTCATGGGTTGGGACCCCCAGCTATTTTAAGAATGAAGGGGAGCGGGCACTCTGTGACGGGCATGAACCCATCTGGTGCTGGTAACTCCAAATTTTGTTAAAATTACGTTTAGGCCGCGTTCCCATGTAGCGTATACGTTGCGGAATTTCCGCAATGTACACTGAAGGAAATAAGTATTTGATCCCTTGCTGATTTTGTAAGTTTGCCCACTGTCAAAGTCATGAACAGTCTAGAATTTTTAGGCTAGGTTAATTTTACCAGTGAGAGATTATATATAAAAAAAAAACAGAAAATCACATAGTCAAAATGATATATATTTATTTGCATTGTGCACAGAGAAATAAGTATGTGACCCCCGACCAACCATTAAGAGTTCAGCCTCCTCCAGACCAGTTACACGCTCCAAATCAACTTGGTGCCTGCATTATAGACAGCTCTTACATGTCACCTGTATAAAAGACTCCTGTCCACAGACTCAATGAATCAGTCTGACTCTAACCTCTACAACATGGGCAAGACCAAAGAGCTTTCTAAGGATGTCAGGGACAAGATCATAGACCTGCACAAGGCTGGAATGGGCTACAAAACCATAAGTAAGACGCTGAGTGAGAAGGAGACAACTGTTGGTGCAATAGTAAGAAAATGGAAGACATACAAAATGACTGTCAATCGACATCGATCTGGGGCTCCATGCAAAATCTCACCTCGTGGGGTATCCTTGATCCTGAGAAAGGTGAGAGCTCAGCCGAAAACTACACGGGGGGAACTTGTTAATGATCTCAAGGCAGCTGGGACCACAGTCACCAAGAAAACCATTGGTAACACATTACGCCGTAATGGATTCAAATCCTGCAGTGCCCGCAAGGTCCCCCTGCTCAAGAAGGCACATGTACAGGCCCGTCTGAAGTTTGCAAATGAACATCTGGATGATTCTGAGAGTGATTGGGAGAAGGTGCTGTGGTCAGATGAGACTAAAATTTAGCTCTTTGGCATTAACTCAACTCGCCATGTTTAGAGGAAGAGAAATGCTGCCTATGACCCAAAGAACACCGTCCCCACTGTCAAGCATGGAGGTGGAAACATTATGTTTTGGGGGTGTTTCTTTGCTAAGGGCACAGGACTACTTCACCGCATCAATGGGAGAATGGATGGAGCCATGTACCGTCAAATCCTGAGTGACAACCTCCTTCCCTCCACCAGGACATTAAAAATGGCACGTGGCTGGGTCTTCCAGCACGACAATGACACGAAACATACAGCCAAGGCAACAAAGGAGTGGTTAAAAAAGAAGCACATTAAGGTCATGGAGTGGCCTAGCCAGTCTCCAGACCTTAATCCCATCGAAAACTTATGGAGGGAGCTGAAGATCCGAGTTGCCAAGCGACAGCCTCGAAATCTTAATGATTTACAGATGATCTGCAAAGAGGAGTGGGCCAAAATTCCATCTAACATGTGTGCAAACCTCATCATCAACTACAAAAAAACGTCTGACTGCTGTGCTTGCCAACAAGGGTTTTGCCACCAAGTATTAAGTCTTGTTTGCCAAAGGGATCAAATACTTATTTCTCTGTGCACAATGCAAATAAATATATATCATTTTGACTATGTGATTTTGTCTTTTTTTTTTTTATATAATCTAACTCTCACTGGTAAAATTAACCTAGCCTAAAAATTCTAGACTGTTCATGTCTTTGACAGCGGGCAAACTTACAAAATCAGCAAGGGATCAAATACTTATTTCCTTCACTGTATGTGTGTGTGGAAATCCCGCAGCATTTACAGTAGCAGCAAAGTGGAGGAGATTTTGATAATCTCATGCCCGTGTTGCGGACAAATAAACGCAGCAGAAACTTTAATAAATTGACCTGCGGTGTGGAATTTTATGTCAATTTATGCTGCGTTTTAGTTGTTTTTCTGCTGCGGGTTTTCCCCATTGAATTCAATGGGGATTCAAAACCCGTAACAGAAAGCCGAGTGTTGCGACTTTTAGGGCTTATTCAGACAAACGTGATATACGTCCGTGCAACGCGCGTGATTTTCACGCACCTCGCACGGACCTATGTTAGTCTATGGGGCCGTTCAGACTGTCAGTGATTTTCCCGCAGCGTATGTCCGTGTGTCCGCCGAGTAAAACTCATGACATGTCCTATATTTGTGCATTGTTCGCACATCACGCACCCATTGAAGTCAATGGGTGCGTGAAAATCACGCGCAGCACACGGACGCACTTCCGTGTGAAGTGCGTGTTTCGCGCAACAGCAGTAAAAACGATGAATGAAAACAGAAAAGCACCACGTGCTACAAACATACAAACAGAGTGTCATAATGATGGCGGCTGCGCGAAAATCACCCAGCCGCGCACCATACGGGGATGACACACGGAGCTGTTATGTACCTTTTGCGCGTGCAAAACGCACACGCTCGTGTGAATCCGGCCTTATGGCGTATTCGCAGCGATTACTCTGCAAAAAATGCAACTCCATTTTTCGCTGTGTTTATTACGCCCGTTTTTGGAGCTGTTTTTCTATAGAGTCAATGAAAAACGGCTCCAATATTTTCCCAAGAAGTGACATGCACTTCTTTTTCGCGGGCGTCTTTTTACGTGCCATTTTTGGAAAACGAGGCGTAAAAAAACGCCACTGCTGGAACAGAACGCCGTAATTCCCATTGAAATCATTGGGCAGATGTTTGGATGCGTTCTGCTTTCGATTTTTCAGCCGTTTTTCAGAACGTTTACTGCCAGAAAAACGGCCGAAAATAGCCCGTGTGAACATGCCCTAAAAGTGCATTCTCCATTGAATATAACATGATCTTCAAACCATTGTTGTTTGATTGGCCGGTAGATGGACCCCCACGAAAAGATATTCATGGACTGTACCAAGGAAAACCCCTTTAGGGGCTATGACCACAAGCATTTTTATTTTTTTATTGTTGCTCCAATGCATAGAAAAATACACATAGAAAAAGAAACACTAGCTGTGATTAAAAATCCTCATGTCATGTCATGTGTATACAGCTCCTTTGCAGACCTATATGTCTCCATGGTAACAGACAACAGACAAGCCCTGTGTAGTCGGATCCTGCAGTTATACTCCCTTCTATCTGTCCTCTGTGTACACTCCTGCGGTTAGCATGAAGTAGGGGGATAGATGGATGGGGGTATGACAGTCTTATGTAAATAAAGTGTAATCAGCGTTTAATGGAGGATTCTGCATCTTTCTAATAGACTGTGTTTCATTTCCTCACCATTTTCAATATATCTGCTGTCTGTCTGTGAATTGCAAAAGTTTACTGAGTTTTTAACAATTGTTTCCATCTCGATCCTCTGTGACATAAACACATTCACAGCACATTGTTGTTTGTTGCAATGTATCAGTGATGGTAATATGTATCAGTTTGGTGTCCAGACTGTTTAGCTCAGAGATGATTGTCCAGACTGGACGCAATTGTAACAAACCCTCAGCTGTAAAAAGTGTTTGTTAGAAGTACTGTTGCATTTTTGATAAAATTTTATATAAAAAAAACAAAAGAAAGCTCAGACCCCGGTGTCTGATTTTTGTCAGTATTTTTGTATCATTAATTCGGATTTATTCGCCCTGCGCAAAACATAAATTAAATTCGCCATTTCTGTTCAGCTGCAGAACAACAATCCTAAACCAACATGTCTTAATGGAAAGTGTGGCTTGTTATAATGATGGACTCTAATCTCCGGTGTCCTTCATTTTATATTACTCACTATGGGGGAGGGGTGGGATCAGGAATATCATAACAGGGATTAACGGAAGCGACGCAGCTTCAGGCAACCGCAATAAATCTGTTTTCCTTGTGGACTCTCTAGTGAGGTGATTATAGCGGCGAGATACATCGTATAACGCTTAGAAAAAAACAAGTCTCCATGTGTCGTATTGTTATCAGCCTGGAAATCATGGGGCGCCATCGTGAGCGGGGTGCGTTCTGCGTGTGACCTTCCCTTAATTAGTCTGTTACTTGTCAGTGCGGCAGCTCAGCGCCATCCTGTAAATGTTCCTAAGAACGGCACGCGGCTGCTCGGCCATCATATTTGTCTAGTATTCATGGCGCTCGTCTGCTCTAGTGTTGGGGTTTTCCATAGGTTTATAGATTGGTAAGTAGTAAACATGGAAACGCAACGATCGGATGAAGGACTCGGACTTGGACACGCTACAGTGAAGCAGATGAATGTGAAAATCATCCAGGGGGCGACCGGACGTGCGTCTAATACATCAGTTCAGCGAACCCGACTGCGTATGGGGCTCTGAAGCCGACAAATGGTCACTACCCCTATGTAATAAAAGCTTCAATTTGCGCGGCAGTATCGGAATTGGACCACCGATGATTCTCACAGGGTTGTCTTCTCTGATGAGTCACGTTTTCTGCTTCATGGAACGGATGGACGTCGGCGCGTCAGACGAGAAACATCAGAGAACAAGTACCCGGCAGCCATTGCTGGAAGAACACGAGCCGGTGGCGGCAGCGTTCTGGTCGGGGGATTATTTCATGGCGTTCTCTGGGTCACTCATTCATGTGGACGGCTCTGAAGCGATTTGGGTGTGAATCCTTCGCTGCAGATCACGTCCGTCCCCCCCCACACATGCTGATTGTCTTCCCTGGGGCAGATGGAATCTTCCAGCAACACAATGCGACATGTCACATGGCTAGAAATGTCCGGCAGTGGCTGGAAGAGCATGACCAAGACCTCCAAGTACTTCCCCGGCCCCCTAATTCTCCAGACTGGAACCCAATTGAGCATCCAGCAAATGTGGGATGTTCTGCAGTCAGCGTGGCTCCAGATATCTGAGACCAGGGGCATAACTAGGAAATCTTGGGCCCCATAGCAAACTTTTGACTGGGCCCTCTTCCCCTGGGTGCCACACAGAGCCCGCCTTTGTAGATAATGCTATACAGCCCCCCTGTAGACAGTGCTATAAAGCCCCCCCTGTAGACTGTCCCCCTGTAGACAGTGCTATACAGCCCCCCCTGTAGACTGTGCTATACAGCCCCCCCTGTAGACAGTGCTATACACCCCCCTGTAGACAGTGCTATACAGCCCCCCCTGTAGACAGTGCTATACATCCCCCCCTGTAGACGGTGCTATACAGCCCCCCTGTAGACAGCGCTATACAGCCCCCTGTAGACAGTGCTATACAGCCCCCCTGTAGACAGCGCTATACAGCCCCCCTGTAGACAGTGCTATACAGCCCCCCGTGTAGACAGTGCTATACAGCCCCTCCCTGTACAGTGAATGCTATACAGCTCCCCCTGTAGACAGTGCTACACAGTCCCCCCTGTAGACAGTGCTATACACCCCCCCTGTAGACAGCGCTATACAGCCCCCCTGTAGACAATGCTATACAGCCTCCCTGTAAACAGTGCTATACAGCCCCCATGTAGACAGTGCTATACAGCTCCCCTGTAGACAGTGCTATACAGCCCCCCTGTAGACAGTGCTATACAGCCCCCCTGTAGACAGCGCTATACAGCCCCCCTGTAGGCAGTGTTATACAGCCCCCCCTGTAGACAGTGCTATACAGCCCCCCTGTAGACAGTGCTATACAGCCCCCCTGTAGACAGTGCTATACACCCCCCCTGTAGACAGCGCTATACAGCCCCCCTGTAGACAATGCTATACAGCCTCCCTGTAGACAGTGCTATACAGCCCCCCTGTAGACAGTGCTATACAGCCCCCCCTGTAGACAGTGCTATACAGCCCCCCTGTAGACAGTGCTATACATCCCCCCCTGTAGACGGTGCTATACAGCCCCCCTGTAGACAGTGCTATACATCCCCCCTGTAGACGGTGCTATACAGCCCCCCTGTAGACAGTGCTATACAGCCCCCCTGTAGACAGTGCTATACATCCCCCCCTGTAGACAGTGCTATACAGCCCCCTTGTAGACAGTGCTATACAGCCCCCCGTGTAGACAGTGCTATACAGCCCCCCCTGTACAGTGAATGCTATACAGCCCCCCCTGTAGACAGTGCTACACAGTCCCCCCCTGTAGACAGCGCTATACAGCCCCCCAGTAGACAATGCTATACAGCCCCCCTGTAGACAGTGCTATACAGCCCCCCTGTAGACAGTGCTATACAGCCCCCCTGTAGACAGTGCTATACAGCCCCCCTGTAGACAGTGCTATAAAGCCCCCCTGTAGACAGTGCTATACAACCCCCCCTGTAGACAGCGCTATACAGCCCCCCTGTAGACAGTGCTATACAGACCCCCTGTAGACAATGCTATACAGCCCCCCTGTAGGCAGTGTTATACAGCCCCCCCTGTAGACAGTGCTATACAGCCCCCCTGTAGACAGTGCTATACAGCCCCCCTGTAGACAGTGCTATACAGCCCCCCTGTAGACAGCGCTATACAGCCCCCCTGTAGACAGAGCTATACAGCCCCCCCTGTAGACAGCGTTATACAGCCCCCCTGTAGACAGTGCTATACAGCCCCCCTGTAGACAGTGCTATACAGCCCCCCTGTAGACAGTGCTATACAGCCCCCCTGTAGACAGTGCTATACAGCCCCCCCTGTAGACAGTGCTATACAGCCCCCCTGTAGACAGTGCTATACAGCCCCCCTGTAGACAGTGCTATACAGCCCCCTCCTGTAGACAGTGCTATACAGCCCCCTCCTGTAGACAGTGCTATACAGCCCCCCCTGTAGACAGTGCTATACAACCTCCCTGTAGACGGTGCTATACAGCCCCCCCTGTAGACAGAGCTATACAGCCCCCCTGTAGACAGTGCTATACAGCCCCCCTGTAGACAGTGCTATACAGCCCCCCTGTAGACAGTGCTATACAGCCCCCCCTGTAGACAGTGCTATACAGCCCCCCTGTAGACAGTGCTATACAGCCCCCCTGTAGACAGTGCTATACAGCCCCCTCCTGTAGACAGTGCTATACAGCCCCCCCTGTAGACAGTGCTATACAACCTCCCTGTAGACGGTGCTATACAGCCCCCCCTGTAGACAGTGCTATACAGCCCCCCTGTAGACAGTGCTATACACCCCCCCTGTAGACAGCGCTATACAGCCCCCCTGTAGACAATGCTATACAGCCTCCCTGTAGACAGTGCTATACAGCCCCCCTGTAGACCGTGCTATACAGCCCCCCCTGTAGACAGTGCTATACAGCCCCCCTGTAGACAGTGCTATACAGCCCCCCCTGTAGACAGTGCTATACAGCCCCCCTGTAGACAGTGCTATACAGCCCCCCTGTAGACAGTGCTATACAGCCCCCCTGTAGACATTGCTATACAGCCCTCCATGTAGACAGTGCTATACAGCCCCCCTGTAGACAGCACTATACAGCCCCCCTGTAGACAGCGCTATACAGCCCCCCCTGTAGACAGTGCTATACAGCCCCCCTGTAGACAGTGCTATACAGCCCACCCTGTAGACAGTGCTATACAGCCCCCCTGTAGACAGCACTATACAGCCCCCTTGTAGGCAGTGCTATACAGCCCCCTTGTAGACAGTGCTACACAGTCCCCCTGTAGACAGTGCTATACAGCCCCCCTGTAGACAATGCTATACAGCCCCCCTGTAGACAGTGCTATACAGCTCCCCTGTAGACAGTGCTATACAGCCCCCCTGTAGACAGTGCTACACAGTCCCCCTGTAGACGGTGCTATACAGCCCCCCTGTAGACAATGCTATACAGCCCCCCTGTAGACAGTGCTATACAGCCAGCCCTGTACAGTGCATGCTATACAGCCCCCCTGTAGACAGCGCTATACAGCCCCCCTGTAGACAGTGCTATACAACCCCTCCTGTAGACAGCGCTATACAGCCCCCCTGTAGACAGTGCTATACAACCCCTCCTGTAGACAGTGCTATACAGCCCCCCTGTAGACAATGCTATACAGCCAGCCCTGTACAGTGCATGCTATACAGCCCCCCTGTAGACAGCGCTATACAGCCCCCCTGTAGACAGTGCTATACAACCCCTCCTGTAGACACTGCTATACAGCCCCCCTGTAGGCAGTGCTATACAACCCCTCCTGTAGACAGCGTTATACAGCCCCCTGTAGACAGTGCTATACAGCCCCCCTGTAGACAGTGCTATACAGCCCCCCCTGTAGACAGTGCTATACAGCCCCCCTGTATACAGTGCTATACAGCCCCCCTGTAGACAGTGCTATACAGCCCCCCTATAGACAGTGCTATACAGCCCCCCTGTAGACAGCGCTATACAGCCCCCTGTAGACAGCGCTATACAGCCCCCCTGTAGACAGTGCTATACAGCCCCCCTGTAGACAGCGCTATACAGCCCCCCTGTAGACAGTGCTATACAGCCCCCCTGTAGACAGCGCTATACAGCCCCCCTGTAGACAGCGCTATACAGCCCCCTGTAGACAGCGCTATACAGCCCCCCTGTAGACAGCGCTATACAGCCCCCCCTGTAGACAGTGCCATACAGCCCCCCTGTAGACAGTGCTATACAGCCCCCCTGTAGACAGTGCTATACAGCCCCCCTGTAGACAGCGCTATACAGCCCCCCTGTAGACAGTGCTATACAGCCCCCCCCTGTAGACAGCGCTATACAGCCCCCCTATATACAGTGCTATACAGCCCCCCCTGTATACAGTGCTATACAGCCCCCCTGTAGATAGTGCTATACAGCCCCCTATATACAGTGCTATACAGCCCCCCTATATACAGTGCTATACAGCCTCCCTGTATACAGTGCTATACAGCCCCCCTGTAGATAGTGCTATACAGCCCCCTATATACAGTGCTATACAGCCCCCCTATATACAGTGCTATACAGCCCCCCCTGTATACAGTGCTATACTTAGAAGTATCACAAAGAGGGACAATCGATGCGGCGCAGGTCGGAATTTTTTTTTCCTTTTAAGCCTCTAATCCCACCTAATCCCTGCTCATACACACCCCGTTCAGCCCACACAGTATAATGCCCCCATGCAGTACAAGGCCCAAACAAATTCCCCCATGACGCATAATACCCCCATAGCTAACCCCACAGTATAATGCCCTCCATAGCTGCCCCCACACAGTATAATGCCCCCCATAGTAAAATGCTCCTATATCTGCCACCATATCATCCCCCCTCCCATAACCAGTATAATGCCCCATAGTGCCTAATAGAAAAATAATAACATAATTACTTACCTTTCCCCGTTCCCACTACGGGTGGCGGATACTTCTCCTCCGGTCTGTGCTGTGAGTGACTCGGCGCAGACAGGTGATGACATCACTACATCGTGCCTGCCTGCGCCGAGCCGCTCATGGCAGAGTGAATGCTGGTGTACGGAGTCGTCAGCTCTTTGTTCCAGCATTTAGGAAGCGGGGCCAGCGCGGTCAGCGCTGTTTGGCTACGGGGGCTCTGTGGGCCCACCAGGCTTAGGGGCCTGGTCGCAATTTGTGACCGTTGTGACCCCTAGAGCTACGTCACTGTATACAGTAGCCTATGGCAGAGCAGGGAGATACCTCCCTGCTCTGTCATTGTGTTCAATAGCATCTATTAAATGTGGCGTCGCTACTGCTGTAGCAGCCACAGCGGCTGCTAGCGGAGCATCCGGGCATGGGGGGGGGGGCGTTCCGGCTGGAGGCATGGGCCCCCTCATGCCGCGGGCCCCATAGCAACCGCCTTACGCAGTACGCCATTACGCCACTGCCTGAGACCGCCGACCAGCACCTTACTGATCACTCCCCGCCCGTCTACTGCTGTCAGTGCTGCACACGGCGGTCACTCTGGATATTACCTGCTGGTCAGAATGATAGGACTCCACTGTGTATATCAGGTATATACTATTAGATCAGCAGAAGTCGATTGATAAGTTAATGTCCATTTAAGTTCTTGTTTCACATATAATGAGAGTGACGGATCCTCAGATGGAGCAGATAATGGATAATCACAATGTTACTGAAGTGCCGCACAAAAACGGAGAACAATTAAATACTGAAGTGTCAATGAAGTAGTTGGTATAATCCACGTCTCATATGCTAGTCAGCATATGGTGGACCCCTCACAAAAAAACATGGGTGACCCCCTTGACCAATCACAGCCGATGAGATACCCACATCACATACTTATGGGGTCTTTGAACCTGTCCTGGCTGCCCCGGTAAATAATACCATAGAAAAGGATATTCTATGTTATTGGTCACATGACCAATACCCTCCCCGATCCTCATCCTTACATTACTACAGGAATTATTGGTAACCTCATTATCACTATTTCCTATAGCAAAGGCACTATATGGGTCTGTTAAATGATCATTCAGGGCAGAACTAATTAACCGTTTCCTACCTAGTCTAGGGCTGGAAGGGGCGGAGCATGACAAAAAAAACCACCAAAGAGCGAATCCAGGTCATGCCCCTAGAATAGGCGCAATACAGTGTGTCAGCTTTGCCCAGTGTTCATTTAAGGTCTCTTATTATTTGTTATGTATTTATTATAGCCCCCCCTATTGGTAGAGTATGTATTTACATGTCCTATTGGACCTTGATTTTCAGGTGCATTGTACAATTTTAACATTCTGGTCAAATAAAATTGTAAAAATAATTCAAAAGCTGCTAATAAATGAAATCCTGCCACATAAAATGTCTTCACGTCCGCTGCCGCTCTGCAGCGGGTCGCGTGATTTTTCTAGGTCGGCCGGTGATAGGGAATGCAAATTCAGGCGCAAGCTTAACATTAACAAGGTGTGATAGTGACAATGTGTCAGGGAATGGGGAGGGAGCGTCTGTCCGGCCATTAGACATTTCTTATTTCCTGTTTGACATTTTCATAGCAATTTTTTCACGCTATGTAAATGTAGCCGCGTCCTGACAAGATGTGGAAAATGTGCGCTCAAATGGCCGACACATTTTAAACAGGAAAATCTTTGCCTGGGTCACAGCTCATTATTATTGAACAGAAAAAAATCTTCTTTGAAGCAATTAATAGCCTCCTCTAAATTCCATTAAATGAATAAAACGCGTAGGAGCCGGGCATTGTGGGATACATTATGAAAATGAAGATTTTACGATGACTTAACTGTTCAACTAACCCTTTTATGCTTCTAACCATTATCTTGTTTTTATGGTAAAACACAGTTGGCCGCACTTCGCTGCTGCCGGGGTGGAATAATTTTACGCCCGTGGGTAAGAGGTTAGGGCCATATAACTCCAATTGTAGGAATATAAAACTGAGAAATATAAAAGTAATAATAAAATGTTACATTTATTTACATAAATAAAATGTGGCTGTTACAGTGTATCCTCCTCTAGGACAGGATTACTGTATACATGTGTTATATGCAGAAAGGGGCCCATGTAAGGTTGGCCCCACAGGTCATTTCTCTGTCATGCTTTATGTACCAACCCAGAGACGTAACGAAGCGCCTGGACTACAACGCAATATCTATAATACACCTCTGCATCTACCATGTGCCATTTATAATACTGGTGTGGCCCGGGTGCGACTGCGGCCATTTCACCCAATATACTTTAGCTTTGCCCCTGTGCCAACCCCAGCCTGACTTCAAGTGCCATCGGTGACCTTGACTTGGACCATTGCCTGACCTTGTCTCTGTCTACTGTTTGTGGATCTTGTGTATTCACCACCTGGTTATGGACTTGGCTTGCTCCTCAACTATCTGTTCTTTTTTCTCGGCAAGACCTTCCCTATTACCATGAGGCCTTTGTGAGTGCCACAACTAGCGGGTACTGCACCGTATAATCGCAGTGCGTTCCTTCATGGAAGCCAACGGGGCTCATTAGAATCAATATTTCTGTCCTCAGTTTTTAAAGGTGATGTACACAGGCAACATTAACTAATATAGGAAGAGGAAAGTCAGTTCAATGATGCCACCACGGCACCCACAACGGAAGGGGCTCAGAAAAGCTCTGGACCCTCTTGTCTTGGGATAAGGATCTATGGCCAGAGTCCTGTCATCTACATGTAGACCATGGCTTGTATCCCCCAATTAGCAGAGACCTAAAATCTTCTTCAGTTGTCAGAATCCACCATGAGTAGTTTGGGGCCCTATGAATTATAGTAGTTGTAGGGCCCAAATCTCTTCCTTCTGGTTCCAGCGCTACTTGTCCGTTCACTAGGTCATCAAGTCTCAGGCTAAAAACCCCATTACGACAAATGTAAAATCATAATGTAGCAAGTAGAAAGCTGTATTGTGCCGAGGAAAACAACATTACACCGACAACCACATCGATATGAATGGACACTGTGTAATGCTTAATGTCCCCTGTGGTGGCGCTGCAGGGAAATGGAACACTTATTACCAGGTTTCCCCACAGATCACAGCTGATTGCTGGGGGTCCCAGCAGGAGGAGACTTTGTGATCTGCTTTTTGTCAAGGGAGCCTTCTAAAAAGCACAGATTGTCCAAAACGGGAAGCCTCTTAAGAAAGAACCTGTAAGGTCTTCTGACTTGTCTGTTTTAGTAAATACTTGTGTTCCCAATAGAATCACAATTCTGAAGCATCTTTCTTTAGAACGCTACTTTGTGTCGTCCCTCTGTTATTCCTCTTTGAAATTTATGAATAAATTGGCAACTGGGTGTTACCGTTTCCCTTGTTAAAGGGGCGTGTCTCTCCACAGTCTGAGATTGTAAGCACTGATTTGACAGCGTCAGATTCTGTAGGGTCACACCCCTAACTGGTAACACCCAGTTGTGCCAATTTATTTATTGATTTGTATGAGGAATAACAGAGGAACGGTACAATGCTGAGTTCTAAGAAAAGATGATCCAGAATCATTATTTTATGGGGAATACAAGAGTTTATGAAACAGACATATCAGGAGAGGTGACCCGTCCTCTTTGAACTAATATTAGAAATCTAGAAGAATACTAGAACCTCAACTAGTATAATAATCAGACAGATATGGAGCCAACCTATGTATATTCGGTATGTAGGGAGACTCCAGCACCAACTGTCAGTGCTGCAACTCTAATTCACTTCTTGCCCTGAGAAACAAACACCCCCCCCTACTCCAGAGGGCAAGTGCCTAATGAAAATGCAAGCCTGTCTGCTACATCATGGGTTGTCTATATATTCCACAATACAAAGAGAATGCCCTATACAGAACCTGAACCAGCAGGGGGTAACAAGGAAATGTCAGGTCCTGGCGCCTGAGAGCTAACAGGAAACCTGCCGAATTCTGAATGCTCCTGTAACACCCATGGCCACGGGCTGTCGGGATTACTCACCTCCCGATGGCTGCAGCCATGGATCTGTGAGCGCCGGCCCGCATCTACTCAGGAGACGCCAGCGCTCACTTCCGCTTCATGCTGCTGTGTCCCATAGGGTGTGCGCGCACACTCGTGCCCGGCCTTAAAGGGCCAGTGCGCGCACATGAAGTAGATATGTAATTAGCCCATACTCACCCTGGACTATAAGAAGGGCCCTGCCCCTTCCCTCATTGCCTGAGCGTTGTTGTGTTTACCTGTGTTAGTCTTTGCAAATGGTCTCTTAGTGTATTCCAGTTCCCAGTGTTCCCGTTCCTGCTACCTGTATCCCGTATCCCGTGCTACCTTGTTCTTTTGCCATAGAGAGTTGGAGTCCTGTTGTACCGTATACCACGCCTTCTGTGTTACACCGCGCCTGGTGTCTGCCTGCTGCCAAGGTGCCATCTGAGCCTGACCATCGCTACTGCCTGAATTACCACAGGTACCATTATTGGAACATTGACTTGGTATCTTGTTGGCCAGCTGCTATTCCGCTACGGCGTTACGGCCCAGTGGGTCCACATACTCACAAATCGTGACAGCTGCTCTGGATGTGAGTGGAGTATAAGACCTGATATAAATTGAGATCAGTAGGAGATACGTAAAGCACAGTATTTACAGAGTTACTATATGTAGATTTAAACAGTGAAATGATGTGAAGCTGAAGAGCAATTATGTCCATATTATCTGATTAAACACTTGAAGAGGCAGATGAAGGATCGGCTTTATTCTCCGCATTTGCATTTTTACCCCTCATTTTGCGTTCGTTTTTTTTTTGCTCTGTAAATAAAAGTTGGGTAAAGTCTCTTATTTTATAATAACGCTTTACTGCTGTTCACATCATTTTCTCGGTGACCCGGTGTCTCCACATTTGGTTATCATTCTTAAAGATGCTAATAGATTTCTTTCGCTGTAGGCAGACCAAACCCCTGCTGGGTAGCAGTAATGTAAAAAATGTCTTCTAAAGACGCTATTGCCTGCAGGAATTCTTATCTGTGACCCGAATCTGCCATTTTTCTACAAAACCAGGGAGACGGTTTGTAGCGCGGTCCGGCTAATGACGACAAGCAGCTCGATTTTGCTATACAAGACTACAAATAGGAAAAAATGAAAAAAAATTGACAGGTAATTTGCATTCTTTTAAAAGTCAAATGCTACAGAAGAGAACTCCAGTCTCACGCTTTAAAACAAAAACACAATATGCAAATGACGCCCACCGCAAAGAACTCGCCCTGCACCGAAACCGCCCCATCTCCTGTTCTCAAGTAACCGTCCAATTAACTGACTCGATGCAGAGAATTTCGTCTCGATTTTTGTAGGATTTCAAGCATCGAATGGAAACGTATTTGGATTCCTGCATTTTGGACTGTTTTTTTTAAAACAAAGTTTGTTGCAGCATAAGCATGTCAGTGAATCCATCTACAGAAGATGAAATATTACATAAATCAGGTTTTTATTATAAGCATTTTCTTTTTTAATTTTTGGTGGTGTTTTTATTTTTTTATGTTATTATCCATTTATACAAAAAAACTAAATTGCCAGTTTTATACTCTTGTTTCTGGAGGAAATACAATAGACTGACGTTTCTTGTTTTCTTACAGCTTTTCTGTGTTGACTGAGTCAGAAAAGTCATCTCATTATTATTAGAGGGCGGAGTCAGCAGAGTTATTATTTTAGTTATATTCTTGTATATAGGGGGCAGTATTATAGTAGTAATATTCTTGTATATAGGGGGTAGTATTATAGTAGCTATATTCTTGTATATAGGAGGCAGTATTATAGTAGTTATATTCTTGTATATAGGGGCAGGATTATAGTAGTTATATTCTTGTATATAGAGGGCAGTATTATAGTAGTTATATTCCTGTATATAGGAGCAGTATTATAGTAGTTATATTCTTGTATATAGGGGCAGTATTATAGTAGTTATATTCTTGTATATAGGGGCAGTATTATAGTAGTTATATTCTTGTATATAGGGGGCAGTATTATAGTAGTTATATTCTTGTATATAGGAGGAGTATTATAGTAGTTATATTCTTGTATATAGGGAGCAGTATTATAGTAGTTATATTCTTGTATATAGGGGCAGTATTATAGTAGTTATATTCTTGTATATAGGGGGCAGTATTATAGTAGTTATATTCTTGTATATAGGGGGCAGTATTATAGTAGTTATATTCTTGTATATAGGGAGCAGTATTATAGTAGTTATATTCTTGTATATAGGGGGCAGTATTATAGTAGTTATATTCTTGTATATAGGAGCAGTATTATAGTAGTTATATTCTTGTATATAGGGGCAGTATTATAGTAGTTATATTCTTGTATATAGGGGCAGTATTATAGTAGTTATATTCTTGTATATAGGGGGCAGTATTATAGTAGTTATATTCTTGTATATAGGGGTCAGTATTATAGTAGTTATATTCTTGTATATAGGGGGCAGTATTATAGTAGTTATATTCTTGTATATAGGGGGCAGTATTATAGTAGTTATATTCTTGTATATAGGAGCAGTATTATAGTAGTTATATTCTTGTATATAGGGGCAGTATTATAGTAGTTATATTCTTGTATATAGGGGCAGTATTATAGTAGTTATATTCTTGTATATAGGGGCAGTATTATAGTAGTTATATTCTTGTATATAGGGGCAATATTATAGTAGTTATATTCTTGTATATAGGGGCTGTATTATAGTAGTTATATTCTTGTATATAGGGGAAGTATTATAGTAGTTATATTCTTGTATATAGGGGGTAGTATTATAGTAGTTATATTCTTGTATATAGGGGGCAGTATTATAGTAGTTATATTCCTGTATATAGGAGCAGTATAATAGTAGTTATATTCTTGTATATAGGGGCAGTATTATAGTCGTTATATTCTTGTATATAGTGGGCAGTATTATAGTAGTTATATTCCTGTATATAGGAGCAGTATTATAGTAGTTATATTCTTGTATATAGGAGCAGTATTATAGTAGTTATATTCTTGTATATAGAGGCAGTATTATAGTAGTTATATTCTTGTATATAGGAGCAGTATTATAGTAGTTATATTCTTGTATATAGGGGCAGTATTATAGTAGTTATATTCTTGTATATAGGGGCAGTATTATAGTAGTTATATTCTTGTATATAGGAGGAGTATTATAGTAGTTATATTCTTGTATATAGGGGCAGTATTATAGTAGTTATATTCTTGTATATAGGGGGCAGTATTATAGTAGTTATATTCTTGTATATAGGGGCAGTATTATAGTAGTTATATTCTTGTATATAGGGGGCAGTATTATAGTAGTTATATTCTTGTATATAGGAGCAGTATTATAGTAGTTATATTCTTGTATATAGGGGCAGTATTATAGTAGTTATATTCTTGTATATAGGGGCAGTATTATAGTAGTTATATTCTTGTATATAGGGGCAATATTATAGTAGTTATATTCTTGTATATAGGGGCTGTATTATAGTAGTTATATTCCTGTATATAGGAGCAGTATTATAGTAGTTATATTCTTGTATATAGGAGCAGTATTATAGTAGTTATATTCTTGTATATAGAGGCAGTATTATAGTAGTTATATTTTTATTTATAGGGGGCAGTATAGTAATAGTTAGTGTGGGTGTGGTAAAGATATTAAAATTAGTCTGTCAGGAAAATAGCTGTTTGTGCTTTAAAAGTGACGTCTTATTGAATGAGTTAGAAATGTGCTTGCAGTTGTCCCTCATCTTTCTCTGCTCTTCTTTGTAGTTTGCAGCAGATTTGCAATTTCCTCCCAGGGTAAAGAGCTTATGAATTTGGTGTTCCATATTGAGGGACTAACACCAGTTTACGTGGAGAATATTATTTGATGAGAAATCTATAGTGTTCGCTATTCTGAATATAAACTTCAGTTGCCCTTTATACGCTCGCAGAACTGGTCATCCCCGGGTCTCACATAAGAAGGTATTATTAGCGCAGCGATGGCTCTGCTTTATGTGTCAGGGTCAGGAAACAAGGTTTGATGTCGCGGAGGAAATGTAAAATGTGTCTTTGGACAAGTGTGAGGTTTTTCTCTGAGCAGCGGCTCGGTCTCCAGCACTCTCTGGTGAAATCCCATTTCACATGGACAATTACGGGAATGTAGAATGAAGTTGTCCACTTAGCGCCATCCATTACGGCATTGATGTCGGAGCCAGTTAGCGGCTTTCACTGCCTCAATTGTAAAACACACAAGAGACCATTTGGGAAATCATATATCCCTTCAGGGGAAGATATGGATATATATGGCCTGCTGCGTGCATACTCTTATCCCGGGGACGGCAGAATATTTCTACATTATTACAGATTCCTACTGACATTATTACACCAGGAGAAAATGGACATTAATGGATTGGGCCGCGATAAAGTTACTTATCTCAGGCAAATGGAAGTTTTACTTGTAATATTGGAACAAATTTCTGGTTTTACATTAATTTTACACCAAGACAGGAGAAAATAGCAGAAGACCGAAAAGTGACTGAGAAGCGGTTAACCCTTAGATGCGTTCAGTAGAAGATGTGAACAAGCAGGAACGTTCTGAAGGTGAGCTGGGACCCCAACTGAGATAAGAGACGTCAAATCATGGCTGCAGGGTAGATGCTGTCACCTTCTACATACAGTCCCCGATACAAAAAAGTCCCACCACAGAAAACAGTTAGGCCCTGTTCACATGGAGTTTTTTTGCGGGCAGAAGAATCTGCCTCATAATTCCTTTATTCATTTGAAGGCAGATTTTGACCTGACCGCACGCTGTTTGCCTCATCTTTTGTGGTGATTTTCGGCTGCGGCCATTGAGCGCCGCAGGCAAAACAGACAGTGAAAAACGCTTTTTCTGCCTCCCATTGATATCGATGGGAGGTCAGAGACAGAAACGCCCAAAGAAATGGTATTTCGCTTCTTTCTCCCGCGAGCGTTTTATACCAAAATGCCTGCAGGGAAAAAACTCCTCCGCCTCCCATTGAAATCAATAGGAGGCGATTTCAGGTGTTTTTTGGCGCTGTTTCTGAAGCGGTTTCCAGTCAAAAACAGCGCCAAAATACTCTGTGTGAGCTCCCCCTTAATGCTCTACTGCACCGACACATTACACTACCGCATCGACACATTACACTACCGCACCGACACATTACACTACCGCACCGACACGTTACACTACCGCACCGACACATTACACTACCGCACCGACACATTACTGCACCGACACATTACACTACTGCACCGACACGTTACACTACCGCACCGACACATTACACTACCGCACCGACACATTACACTACCGCATCGACACATTACTCTACCGCACCGGCACATTACTCTACCGCACCGACACATTACACTACCGCACCGACACATTACACTACCGCACCGACACGTTACACTACCGCACCGACACGTTACACTACCGCACCGACACGTTACACTACCGCACCGACACATTACACTACCGCACCGACACATTACACTACCGCACCGACACATTACACTACGGCACCGACACATTACACTACCGCACCGACACATTACACTACGGCACCGACACATTACACTACCGCACCGACACATTACACTACCGCACCGACGCATTACACTACCGCACCGACACATTACACTACCGCACCGACACATTACACTACTGCACCGACACATTACACTACCGCACCGACACATTACACTACTGCACCGGCACATTACTCTACCGCACCGACACATTACACTACCGCACCGACACATTACACTACCGCACCGACACATTACACTACCGCACCGACACATTACTCTACTGCACCGACACATTACACTACTGCACCGGCACATTACTCTTCCGCACCGACACATTACTCTACCGCACCGACACATTACTCTACCGCACCGACGCATTACACTACCGCACCGACACATTACTCTACCGCACCGACGCATTACACTACCGCACCGACACATTACTCTACCGCACCGACGCATTACACTACCGCACCGACACATTACACTACCGCACCGACACATTACACTACCGCACCGACACGTTACACTACCGCACCGACACATTACACTACCGCACCGACACATTACACTACCGCACCGACACATTACACTACCGCACCGACACATTACACTACCGCACCGACACATTACACTACCGCACCGACACGTTACACTACCGCACCGACACGTTACACTACCGCACCGACACGTTACACTACTGCACCGGCACATTACTCTTCCGCACCGACACATTACTCTACTGCACCGACACATTACACTACTGCACCGACACATTACACTACCGCACCGACACATTACACTACCGCACCGACACATTACTCTTCCGCACCGACACATTGCTCTACTGCACCGACACATTACACTACTGCACCGGCACATTACACTACCGCACCGACACATTACACTACCGCACAGACACATTACACTACGGCACCGACACATTACACTACCGCACCGACACATTACACTACCGCACCGACACATTACACTACCGCACCGACACATTACACTACCGCACCGACACGTTACACTACCGCACCGACACGTTACACTACCGCACCGACACGTTACACTACTGCACCGGCACATTACTCTTCCGCACCGACACATTACTCTACTGCACCGACACATTACACTACTGCACCGACACATTACACTACTGCACCGACACATTACACTACCGCACCGACACGTTACACTACCGCACCGACACATTACACTACGGCACCGACACATTACACTACCGCACCGACACATTACACTACCGCACCGACACATTACACTACCGCACCGACACATTACACTACCGCACCGACACGTTACACTACCGCACCGACACGTTACACTACCGCACCGACACGTTACACTACTGCACCGGCACATTACTCTTCCGCACCGACACATTACTCTACTGCACCGACACATTACACTACTGCACCGACACATTACACTACCGCACCGACACATTACACTACCGCACCGACACATTACTCTTCCGCACCGACACATTGCTCTACTGCACCGACACATTACACTACTGCACCGGCACATTACACTACCGCACCGACACATTACACTACCGCACAGACACATTACACTACGGCACCGACACATTACACTACCGCACCGACACATTACACTACCGCACCGACACATTACACTACCGCACCGACACATTACACTACCGCACCGACACGTTACACTACCGCACCGACACGTTACACTACCGCACCGACACGTTACACTACTGCACCGGCACATTACTCTTCCGCACCGACACATTACTCTACTGCACCGACACATTACACTACTGCACCGACACATTACACTACTGCACCGACACATTACACTACTGCACCGACACATTACTCTACTGCACCGACACATTACACTACTGCACCGACACATTACACTACTGCACCGACACATTACACTACTGCACCGGCACATTACTCTTCCGCACCGACACATTACTCTACTGCACCGACACATTACACTACTGCACCGACACATTACACTACCGCACCGACACATTACACTACCGCACCGACGCATTACACTACCGCACCGACACATTACACTACTGCACCGACACATTACACTACCGCACCGGCACATTACACTACTGCACCGACACATTACTCTACCGCACCGACGCATTACACTACCGCACCGACACATTACTCTACCGCACCGACGCATTACACTACCGCACCGACACATTACTCTACCGCACCGACACATTACACTACCGCACCGACACATTACACTACCGCACCGACACACTACACTACTGCACCGGCACATTACTCTTCCGCACCGACACATTACTCTACTGCACCGACACATTACACTACTGCACCGACACATTACACTACTGCACCGGCACATTACACTACCGCACCGACACATTACACTACTGCACCGACACATTACACTACTGCACCGGCACATTACTCTACTGCACCGACACATTACACTACTGCACCGACACATTACACTACTGCACCGACACATTACACTACTGCACCGACACATTACACTACTGCACCGGCACATTACTCTTCCGCACCGACACATTACACTACCGCACCGACGCTTTACACTACCGCACCGACACATTATTCTACCGCACCGACACATTACACTACCGCACCGACACATTACACTACCGCACCGACACGTTACACTACCGCACCGACACGTTACACTACCGCACCGACACGTTACACTACTGCACCGGCACATTACTCTTCCGCACCGACACATTACTCTACTGCACCGACACATTACACTACTGCACCGACACATTACACTACTGCACCGACACATTACACTACCGCACCGACACATTACTCTTCCGCACCGACACATTGCTCTACTGCACCGACACATTACACTACTGCACCGGCACATTACTCTTCCGCACCGACACATTACTCTACTGCACCGACACATTACTCTACCGCACCGACGCATTACACTACCGCACCGACACATTACTCTACCGCACCGACGCATTACACTACCGCACCGACACATTACTCTACCGCACCGACGCATTACACTACCGCACCGACACATTACTCTACCGCACCGACACATTACACTACCGCACCGACACATTACACTACCGCACCGACACACTACACTACTGCACCGGCACATTACTCTTCCGCACCGACACATTACTCTACTGCACCGACACATTACACTACTGCACCGACACATTACACTACTGCACCGACACATTACACTACTGCACCGACACATTACTCTACCGCACCGACGCATTACACTACCGCACCGACACATTACTCTACCGCACCGACGCATTACTCTACTGCACCGACATATTACACTACTGCACCGACACATTACACTACTGCACCGACACATTACACTACTGCACCGACACATTACTCTACCGCACCGACGCATTACACTACCGCACCGACACATTACTCTACCGCACCGACGCATTACACTACCGCACCGACACATTACTCTACCGCACCGACACATTACACTACCGCACCGACACATTACACTACCGCACCGACACACTACACTACTGCACCGGCACATTACTCTTCCGCACCGACACATTACTCTACTGCACCGACACATTACACTACTGCACCGACACATTACACTACTGCACCGACACATTACACTACTGCACCGACACATTACTCTACCGCACCGACGCATTACACTACCGCACCGACACATTACTCTACCGCACCGACGCATTACACTACCGCACCGACACATTACACTACTGCACCGACACATTACACTACTGCACCGACACATTACTCTACCGCACCGACGCATTACACTACCGCACCGACACATTACTCTACCGCACCGACACATTACACTACCGCACCGACACATTACTCTACCGCACCGACACATTACACTACCGCACCGACACATTACACTACCGCACCGACACACTACACTACTGCACCGGCACATTAGTCTTCCGCACCGACACATTACTTTACTGCACCGACACATTACTCTACTGCACCGACACATTACACTACTGCACCGACACATTACACTACTGCACCGGCACATTACACTACCGCACCGACACATTACACTACTGCACCGACACATTACACTACTGCACCGGCACATTACTCTACTGCACCGACACATTACACTACTGCACCGACACATTACACTACTGCACCGACACATTACACTACTGCACCGACACATTACACTACTGCACCGGCACATTACTCTTCCGCACCGACACATTACACTACCGCACCGACGCTTTACACTACCGCACCGACACATTACTCTACCGCACCGACACATTACACTACCGCACCGACCTGCTTTGGGGCCCCTGGATTACTAGTTAACCTTTTTTTCTTATGACTTGACGAACAAATGTCCCTGAGGAAAATTTGTCTGCATCTTCCAGTCTGTTTGTTGTGTCGCCGTCAGTCGTTAACTTTTCATTAATTGAAATGTGGAGCATGGTCGCAATGATAGCATCAGAACCAGAGCCGCCTGTAACCTTTCTGTGGTGAAAGCGGAACCTATGAGAAGTAGTGAAGTTAATTAGTGACATGCGGTGATACGGCGCCGCTGTCACTGCGATAAGACGCAACAAAATGTAACATTAAACCCAAACCTCCGGCTAATAAACACAATCAGCGAAATCTGCCAATAATGTTATATTTTTATTTTTTTTGTCACATCATATTCCGGATGCTGAGCGGCTGCTTAGACTCCGAGCTACGAACGCCAAATCTGTAATTGAATTTAGATTGTATCAGGTAAACGGTGACCTTGTTCATTCTTATCCAGATCATTATCTCGGAGAAACTTCTATCGCCGCCTATAGAAAAGCTCCGGGAAGCTTCATCCATTTATACGTGTCCTCTGTGTAGAGATGTTATAGACTTGCACGCCGGATTCTATCAGAACAGATGTATCACCTTATTAAAGGGGAACTCCCTCCAAGGATACATTGTTGCAGAATGAAATTAGTTTGTTACGTGTCAGCCTTGGCTCTTTACATAAACAGCTTGGCTTCTCCAGGTACAGGCTAATGAGTTCCAATTCGGTACCCTCAGCTGCCACCAGTCAGTGAATGGAACACAAATATTCTCACATTTAATAGGCAATAGTGCGCAAATATGAGGCCCATTCACTTCACAGGCCCTAGTTTGTCTCACTATTTCAATATAAGGAAAGCAGAAAGTAATGCTCTGCATAGAGGGGAAGCAAAGGCTGTGGGGAGGTTTGCTGTTCGGGGTTCTAGGAAAGCTGGGTTAGAACCTATATGAGAGCTGTAATGGCAGCCATATTGGTGATCACCCAGCTTTCCTATAAACAAATTAATCGAATTTCAACCAACCAAAGAGGACGACTCAAGGACTTACAGTTAGAGGAGGGGAGAACTATGTTCTGTACTTCACCTTTTATTCTCAGTATTCGGCGCCTTCTGTCGAGTTACGATATGTTCACACGCCCTATTTACGGACGTAATTCAGGCGTTTTACGCCTCGAATTACGGACGAAAAAACGGCTCCAAAAGACGGCGCGTAAAAAGGCGCCCGCCTCAAAGAAGTGCATGTCACTTCTTGGGACGTAATTGGAGCCGTTTTTCATTGACTCCAATGAAAACCAGCTCCAATTACGTCCGTAAAAAACGCCGCGAAAAACGCGTGCACTTGTCAAAACGTCTGAAATTAAGGAGCTGTTTTCACCTGAAAACAGCTCTGTAATTTCAGACGTAATTGGCGTTGCCGTGTGCACATACCCTTAGGGTATGTGCACACGACCACTTTTCAGACGTAATGGAGGTGTTTTACGCCTCGAATTACACCTGAAAAGACGGCTCCAATACATCGGCAAACATCTGCCCATTGCTTGCAATGGGTCTTACGATGTTCTGTGCAGACAAGCTGTCATTTTACGAGTCGCTGACGAAATACGGCGCGTAAAATGACAGCTCGTCAAAAGAAGTGCAGGACACTTCTTGGGACGTTTTTGGAGCCGTTTTCTCATAGACTCCAATGAAAACAGCTCCAAAAACGGCCATAAAAAACGCTGCGAAAACGCAGCGAAAAACGCGAGTTGCTCAAAAAACGTCTGAAAATCAGGAGTTGTATTCCCTTGAAAGCAGCTCCGTATTTTCAGACGTATTTTGTTAATCGTGTGAACATACCCTTACTTGCAGAAAATACAAAAGTATACCTCTCTACCGTTCCGGATTCAACGGGGCAGTCGCAGATTTTGGCCGGTGTCCCACTGTACCGGGGGTATGTCCCACTGTCTACTGTATCTGCGTTCAGAGGTAAATACAATTCTAAAGCGGGAACCATCAGCTCCCTGCCTCAGAATTAGTTCAGAGCAGAGGGAGCTCCTCCGCTCACTGAGGACTCCCCGGGCACAGTGATACTTTAAGCTCTGTGCTCGGGAAGCCCTTACCGTCACTGTCCATATATGGATAGTGACGTCAGTGGCTAAGGATTGAGCGGAATTCCCATTTCCGATGATCTTGCTGGGGATTCCGCTCCTAGATGAAACGCCTGAGGTCACTGCCCATATATGGACATTGATATCAGGGGCTCCTCCTGGAACGGAACGGAATCTCCGGCCAGAGTAGGCAATACTCAAGGAGTTGTCACTGTCCATATATGGACAGTGACCTCAGGAATTTCCTCTAGGAGTGGAATACCCGGCCTATGCTTTGGCTGGGGATTCCGCTCCTAGAGGGAGTTCCAACGGTGCTATCTAAAAGGGGGGGGGGGCAGGGTATCGCTATCTTCAAGGGGGTTTGGCGCTATATATCTAAATGGACACTGTGGCACTATATAGGGGTACTATCTACAGGGGACACTTTGGCACTATCTACAAGGGCACTGGCACTTTATATATGGGCACTGGCACTATCTACATGGGCACTGTGGCACTAGCTACATGGGCACTGGCACTTTATATGTGGGCACTGGCACTAGGGGCAGCTATGGGGAGCATAATGTATAAGGGCAGCTAGGGGGACATTATGCTGTATGGAGACATTATGCTGTATGAGGCAGCTTTGGAGGCATTATACTGTATGGGGCAGCTATGGAGACATTATAGTATATGGGGGCATCTGTGGGAGCATTATACTGTATGGGGCAGCTATGGGGGCATTCTGCTGTATGGGGGAATGTGTTTGGCCATTATACAGCATGGGGGCATCTATGGGTAGTACACTGTATGGTGGCATCTATGGGGTAGTATACTGTATGGTGACTGCTATGGGGACATTATACTGTGTGGGGGCAGCTATTTGGTATTATACTGTGTGGGAGGCACTATGGGGCCATGATACTGTGTGGGCAGTACCGGGTGTGTATGGGCGGGGATTGTGTGGGATTAGAGGCGTGGCTTAAGAGAAAAAATTTGCTGCATCAGTTGTCCCTTTTTGTGATGCTTCAAAGTTGGGAGGTTTGACAAAAGACGCTCAGTGGTGACGGACACCAACCTGCAGGATTTTTTTCTGTTATATTTTAATCGATCATCATCAATCAATGAAGAATCCTCTGGGGTTTTTTCCTCATAATTAAGGCAAATAATTCTGCCAATTTGGCCGGATACGTGATAGCGCCGGCGCACAGGCCTCAGGCCGCTCTGAACTTCTGCAAGTTAAAAGCTTTCTGCTAATCAATAAAGTTTATGTAGAGCTTCAGAATCAATTCCCTGAGCTTTTCCCATCAGAAAGAGAGAACCTGATCCCCCAGACGCTTCCCCTCCCCCGCTGGGAATCACAAGCGCTGTCGTGGTTTTTGATGCGGTAAAATGGCAGCAAGCGCACCTGAGCCTCACAGGGGATGAGCTGCCTCCTCGAGACGCCTCACTTTCATCTTGACAAACCAGATAGAAGGCTGCGGCTTTGTTTCACGGCTAAACTCAGAATTTTCCACCTACTCGGCACTTTCTATTTTTCAATAAAAGTTTTAAAACACATTTTTTAGAATGACGATCAGCAAAATCTTGTAAAAGACTTCACTGCAAACGTGTTTATTGTGAACTGTTCATTTACAAAGAGAAAAAGCAAAAAATTTCTCATCATGTGTCAAAAATACAAAATCTTATCTCAGGTGAGAGACAATCCCCCCCGAGACGTAACGCTGCGGAACTGGAAAATCAGCCATCACCTCCGCAGCTCAAGAAAAATGAAAATGTGATATTGAATTTATATTTATGGAAAGGATTAACATTTGTGTAATACCACTGGTGCTACTACCACCACCACCACTACTGCTACTACTACTACTACTACTGCTACTACTACTACTGCTGCTGCTGCTACTACTTCTACTACTACTACTGCCACTACTACTACTACTACTATTACTACTACCACCACCACCACCACTACTGCTACTACTACTACTACTACTACTACTACTATTACTACTACCACCACCACCACCACCACTACTGCTGCTGCTACTACTACTACTACTACCACCACCACCACCACTACTGCTACTACTACTACTACTACTACTGTTACTACTATTACTACTACCACCACCACTACTGCTGCTGCTACTACTACTTCTACTACTACTACTACTACTACTACTACTATTACTACTACCACCACCACCACCACTACTGCTACTACTACTACTACTACTACTACTACTACTATTACTACTACCACCACCACTACTGCTGCTGCTACTACTACTTCTACTACTACTACTACTACTACTACTACTACTATTACTACTACCACCACCACCACCACTACTGCTACTACTACTACTGCTACTACTACTACTACTACTACTACTACTACTACTGCTACTACTACTGCTGCTGCTGCTGCTGCTGCTGCTGCTGCTGCTACTACTACTTCTACTACTACTTCTACTACTACCGCTGCTGCTACTACTACTACTATTACTACACTACTACTTCTACTACTACTACCGCTACTACTACTGCTACTACTACTGCTGCTGCTACTACTACTACTACACTACTACTACTACTACTACTACTACTACTACTACTACCGCTGCTGCTACTACTACTACTATTACTACACTACTACTGCTACTACTACTACTACTACTACTACTACCGCTGCTGCTGCTACTACTACTACTATTACTACACTACTACTGCTACTACCGCTACTACTACTACTGCTGCTGCTAC
The DNA here is from genome assembly GCF_050947455.1 of Rhinoderma darwinii. Classification (NCBI taxonomy): domain Eukaryota; kingdom Metazoa; phylum Chordata; class Amphibia; order Anura; family Rhinodermatidae; genus Rhinoderma; species Rhinoderma darwinii. The sequence continues at coordinate 5,300,672 of NC_134692.1, forward strand.
TACTGCTACTACTACTACCGCTACTACTACTGTTACTACTACTACTGCTGCTGCTACTACTACTGCTACTACTACTACCACCACCACCACTACTGCTACTACTACTACTACTACTGCTACTACTACTACTGCTGCTGCTGCTACTACTTCTACTACTACTACTGCCACTACTACTACTACTACTATTACTACTACCACCACCACCACCACTACTGCTACTACTACTACTACTACTACTACTACTATTACTACTACCACCACCACCACCACCACTACTGCTGCTGCTACTACTACTACTACTACCACCACCACCACCACTACTGCTACTACTACTACTACTACTACTACTACTACTACTATTACTACTACCACCACCACCACCACCACTACTGCTGCTGCTACTACTACTTCTACTACTACTACTACTACTACTACTACTATTACTACTACCACCACCACCACCACTACTGCTACTACTACTACTACTGCTACTACTACTACTACTACTACTACTACTGCTACTACTACTGCTGCTGCTGCTGCTGCTGCTGCTGCTACTACTACTTCTACTACTACTTCTACTACTACCGCTGCTGCTACTACTACTACTATTACTACACTACTACTGCTACTACTACTACCGCTACTACTACTGCTACTACTACTGCTGCTGCTACTACTACTACTACACTACTACTACTACTACTACTACTACTACTACTACTACTACTACTACTACTACTACTACTACTACTACTGTTCGGGTACTAATCAGTCTCAACCGGCAGGGATAATACGCTGAGTTCGTACGAAAGGAATCACACCACACAGAGTCTGGTACAAAGCTCCTCACTCAGCATCAGGCGTCACTGATTTATTTATTACACACATTTGTTCTATATCTCCTTTCTCCTGGGGGTGGGTACATGTTATCACACTTTTATAAAAGCACGTATCACTGTAAGCCTCTTGTTACTTTGTGTCATCCTTGGATAGGTTCACCCTTATCTGGTCCTTTAGATATGTCTTCATAGTTCATAGTTCGTTCATACCAGGAAGTGACTTGTTATTTTATTAGTGCGTAGTCCCTGTTCAGGGGCCATCTTGCCACGTATACTTATCTAATCCTATTACTATTGCTTCATCACAATTATGTACACAACTCTATAGTCTATATTTTATTAAAGAAAGAAAATTATTATAAACATTAACTTCTGTCCACTCCATCCTTCACAGTCCCCCCTTTTATCATTATTTTCTTCATTTCTTAACCTAAGTGTGTCCGTGCTCTGGGAAAGGGGAGTAAAAGGATTTTTTCACCAGTTTGAGACGAGCCTCCCCTATTAGGAGACCCCCCTTTGTAGCTGGACTTAAAGAGTCGGTGCACACCCTACACTATCTATTCATCTTCAGAACAATAGTCTCGATAAAGGGTGGTTGTTTTCATGGATGGAGTTGGTAAAAGTCCTTCAATTTCTGAAGAAAACATAAAAGTGGGAGTTACTTCAGTTATAGTTTTAGTCATTAATTTCTTCATACATGGTAATACACAACAAGCAATAACTGCGAAAAGCACTAGAAAGATTAAGATTACAATCCCAATTTGGGCCAGAATTTTCTGCCATCCGGTTAACCATGAGAAATACTGATCCCATGGGTCTGTGAAACCTCAATTTCGTTTTAATTCCTCGGATAAAGAAACAATCTGTTTGATTGCCGTGGTTACTTTGCCGTTTGGTCCTGTGTTATCTGGAATAAAAGTACGACAGGTAGTACCTATCATGGCACAAACGCCTCCTTTTTCTGCTAGTATCATATCAAGGGCCATACGGTTCTGGAAAGTCATAGTAGATGTGGGTCCTAACTGGTCAGCTAGACCTTGTAAAGCGTCCCTAGTATAGTTAACAAACCGTTGCTGGTTGTAATAGATATAATTTATCCAATCTACATTTTTGTTAGCTGTGATCATAGGGATTAATGATTCAAATCAAGCTGCTACCTGATCCCGGGCCTTGAATTCATCTGGGACCCCCCTTGGGACTCCTATAGCATCTATATACACATGGGGGTCAAAACTTCCTTTCAGATCTCTTTTTTCCCCTTGTAAATATGTGACTATTTTGAGAGATGGTCTCTTGGGTTTCTAACTGTATACCATTCAATACTCCTAAATATCTCTTAAAATTGTTATCAAGAATACAAAATATCTCCTATTTCTTATTTGGCTATTATTCATACATAATATCATCCCATCAGTTTCTTTTATTACAATCGTAGAGTTGAGCCTCTCCTTGTTGCATCTTTCATAAGTCTTATTTATCATTTCGTTTCTATTTTTACTGGTTGTATATTTCTGTCGATACTGTAAATCTGGTTCATAACAACAAAACCACAGCCCCGGCGTCTCTTCTTGTATGCTAATGTTGGCTGTTTTGTCTATGTGAAGGTACACAGTCCCTCCATGTGGTCCTTTTTTCCAAGTCCCTTCGGTTGTAGTCACATTTGTAGTATAACACGGGGCATTGGCCTTACAGGTGTAGTTACCCTGCTTTCTATCCACTGTGGCATTCGCCCACCCTGTCCTGAACTGTTCCAGTGATTCTGTACTGATTACGTGTACAGGAGTAGCAGTTCTGCCTTTTTGTATAAGAGCACACGCAACAACCGCCGCAACGACCGCAAAGATCTTCATTCTTCTGGCTGAAGAACCTTTTTACAATGACTGGCGTGAATCCAGCTTGCCTTTCCTTCGAGCTTCACTGAGGTGCTTGTAACGAGCAAAACTTGAAAAGGACCATCAAACCGTGGCTCAAGGCTCTTCCTCACGTGTCTTTTGACAATGACCCAATCTCCTGGTTCTAGCTTATACGTCCCTTCAACTGAATCAGGACCTGGAATGGAAGCAAATACTTGTGCATGCACCTTGGTCAATTGTTTGTCAAGCGTTGATACATAATCTGTTAGTCTACCATACTGCATTTGGAGCACCTGTGGAAAATAACATCCTAATCTGGGAGCCGACCCAAATAAGATCTCATATGGGCTGAGACCTGTTCTTTTTGTGGGCGTGTATCTTACTGAGAACAAGGCTAATGGTAGACACTCGGTCCATGGTTTCCCGTTTTCTACCATTGCTTTTTGGATTTTCAATTTGAGAGTCCCATTTAGTCTCTCAACCTTCCCACTGCTTTGTGGATGGTATGGTGTATGTAGGGCTTGACTTATGCCTAGAGCTGACAACACATGGTTCATGATTTCACCCGTAAAATGAGTTCCTCTGTCGCTCTCGATCACCTCTGGAACTCCATATCTGCACACCACCTCGTTGATCAGTTTCTTTGCTGTGGCTACGGCTGTAGCTTTGGTTACTGGAAAAGCTTCTGGCCATCCTGAAAAGAGATCAATACAAACAAGCACATACTCCTAGGTACCGACTTTTGGTAATTGAATATAGTCTATCTGCAGTCTCTGGAACGGATATATAGGTCTGGGTGTGTGCTTCTGTGGTACTTTTACAGTTCTTCCAATATTATGTGTTGCACAGATCATGCATCCTTGTGTAAAACTGCTGGCCATCACACTAAACCCTGGGGCATACCACACCTTGTTTACCAAGTCCATCATTGCCGTTTTTTATTGGTGTGTCTCTCCATGTGTTATCTGGGCCATCATTGGGAACATTGTCTTAGGCAGGCACAGTTTATTCTGGCATTGCCAGAGGCCATCTTTTCGTAGCGTTGCTCCTTGGGCCGTCCACTTGTCTTTTTCTTCTTTTGTTGCTTGTCCTTGAAGTTTTTTGCCGTAGTTCCGGGCTTACAGCTGGTCTTGTTTCCTCTGGATCTTTTATCTGACATACGGCTGCTAACACGGGTAGCTTCTGTGCTGCTTGCTTTGCCGCTTCGTCTGCCAGGGCATTTCCTTTTGTCTCTGGTGAACTCACCTTAGTGTGAGCTTTTATCTTTACTACTGCTACTTCTGTGGGTAACATCAGGGTCGCCATCAAATATTTTACAAAGTCTGCATTCTTTACAGGTGTACCTGCAGAGGTCAAAAATTGTCTTGCCCTCCATATGGGGCCATAATCGTGTGCAATCCCAAATGCATATCGAGAGTCAGTGTATATATTTGCTGTCTTTCCTTCTGCATGTTGGCATGCTGCTGCCAGGGCCTTAAGCTCCGCTTCTTGTGCTGAGCGGGACGCTGGTAAGGAGGCTGCTTCTAGGACTACATCTTCGGTGGTTACTGCATATCCTGTAAGAAAAGATCCTTCTACAAAATACCTTGAACCATCCACAAAGAGTATTTAGGTCTGGGTTTTGGAGTGGGGTATCTTTTACATGTGCGAAGCCCACTGTTTCCTGGGCCATAAGGGCCATACAATCATGTTCATCAGTTTCAGACAAAAATTGTGACCATACTTTACCTACGTCTTCTCCCCCCTTGCTCCAAAGGCAGTAAGGTAGCTGGGTTCAATGTAGTACAGCGGTGTAAAGTAACCTGCTCAGGGAGAAGAAGCGCACAGGTTAATCTCAAATGTCTTGCAGTGGACAAATGCTTAGGTTGTACTTGAGTTAGAATAGCAGTAATATATATATCATGTGGTGGAAATGCCAGGACCAAATCTGAGGCCTTGTTTAACATTGAATTTACAGCAATGATAGCTCTCACACATGATGGGGAACCTCGGGCCACAGGGTCTAGTCTAGCTGAATAATATACTATCGGGCGCTGCTGTGGTCCATGACTTTGTGTGAGAACCGCAGTGTCATGTCCATTTTGTTCAGTACAGTACAAAGTATATGCTTGCGTAGAGGTACTCCATGGATTGGTGTCACAAGCCGCTACCAAACACAACTCCTCCTCATTCAGCTGATAATCCAGAATACTTTGAGAATCTCACTTTTATCAGGTTCTGCAAATACTTGATTAATACAAAAACAAATAAAAATAAAACATTCCCAAAAACTTTACATCAAATTAACAATGTCCAGACAAGTTTTGTTTTGCCTTCTCCCTCATCTAAATCCATAAAGACTCGTGTGAGTGATGTCACCTCGCCTCCTGTGTAACTTTGCTGGAGGGGGATGGTCTCTTACACATAAACCAAAATTGTACCTGATCAGTTCCTTCACCCTTCCCCCCTTTGTGGACTCTGCGAGAGTGATGTAGCAGAGTTCACAACTACATCTCAACATAACACTAATTTAACCCCTTGTAATGTACAACAGCCTGAAACAAAAATGACTTTTTCCTGACAAACATTTGATCTTTACAATGACATAACTCATGTGTGAAATCAAAAACAAAACAATTGTAGTTAGTTATTCAATAAAACAGAAAATATTATCTCTGATCACATTAATTACTGCAAACCAATAAACAGTATATAAAAATAGGGAACGGTGGGGGGCACATACATTTTCAAAACCCCGTGTCTCACAGTATCTGTAGTTTAATACATCTGAATTAACATCAAAACACATGAAATCTGATCACATCATAACACATAAATATCGTAACTTTTATAACCAACAGCGCTTGCGCAAAAGAGAAGAAATGTATTTAGGTTTGTAGACATTACTGATATATATATATCTCAGCAGTGCATATTGAGATCCCTCTGTCTCATCAGCCCTGCAGACTGCACCCAGTCAGCCCCCCTCCTCCTCCTCTCAAACACAGCACACTTTAGGGGGGAGGGAGGTCACAAACTCGCAGCTTCTCACAATCTTAACACTTTCAATGCCGGCAAAACAACATACGTATCTGCAATCATTTATCACACCATTGTACAGGAATTATCTACGTTAATGTTTAACCGTACAATCTGACGGCCACCATCTCTATATTATGATGATGTGTTGTTTCATCAGTGAACTAGACTGGAACTTCTGTAAATAGAAAAAACACTACAAATGACAAAATTAACAAGGTGATTACTTCATACTGATTTGGTTGGGCCGGGCGTGGCCACATCCTACGGAGGGGGCTTATAAAATCCACCTTCTTGTGTGAGTACCGGATATAACGGAACAACAGGTTTAGGTGTACCAAGATGGCCTCCTGGGGCGGGGAGTGGTGCCGAAGGCGTGGCATATATGGGAGGATCGGGGCGTGGAAAGTGACATGATACACAATATTCAACTTGGGGCGGGTTCTGTTAACCACAACTGGGACACTCCCACGAAGTTAGAATTCCACCGTCGCCATTATAGGGCGGTGGCTGGACACGTTCTTTGTAATACACATATTTGATGATTTTACCCTTTCTGTCTCGTATTTCTTGCTCAGTAAACTTGTCTTTAGTTATGGCTATGGCTGTTCTTTGCCAAGCTAATGCTTCATCTAACTTTCCTTCGTCACTTAATCTTCCCTTGTTTTCCCTAAGAGCTGCAGCCCATTCTTCCATCTATAAATATGCCACCTATGTGCATAACTTTCTTACTATTTTCTA